>NC_089504.1:127295449-127439115 GCF_036850995.1 Saccopteryx leptura | reverse complement strand
CCTACTCACCCACCCACCCACCCACCCTTCCCTGAGCTCTGCTCCGGAGGCAGCGGTTTGTAGCTAGTGGTGCGGAAGGGCCAGTTCCAGCAGCGGCTTTCGGGGGAGAAACAAAATCAGCAGGTCGACATTGGAGCTGAGCGACTTCACCTTCAAGAGGGTGAACTCTCCTGTGCTCACCCACTGGCTCCGCTTCAGCCGAGGCCGGCCGATCTGGCCGCTGGACCCGCCCGAGCTCCGCGGTTCGCCCAGCCCCGCGCGATCGTGACTCTGGGCGCCGCGGCCGGCACGGGGCGAGCCCGCCGCTCGCAGAACGAAGGCGGGGGTCGCGGCTAGAGGCTGGGGGGGCTGTCTCCGCGACCCCGCCGCCCCGACCGGCGGCCCAGCCGCCTGAACCCGCAAAACGCCAACAAGTAGTTTCTCGTTGGAGAAGGGCGGCCGGGCTGGGTGCCGGGACTCGGTCCTGCTGCCCGGAGAAGCTCGTCCACGCGGAAACCGCAGCGGAACCACTTTTATCTCGGTGTCGTTAAGGTACCTGGGGCGGGAGGTGAAGGGGGTGACTTGCCGGAAAGGGCACGCTGACCTGCGGGCGGGCAGCCCCCTGCCGCTCCGCAACGGGAAGGGGGCGGTGAAGCCTCGGGGAGAGGCGGCTGGGAGGCTGGACACGGCGACCCCGTCAGCCGGGACTCCAGCAGGGGGGGTGCCTCGGGCGCCCCCCAGGCCTCGCCTCCCAGAGAGCAGCCCCCACCCCCATTCCCGGGACGGTTGTTTTTCTTGGGAACGGGGGGTGGGGTGGGATTCATCGATCGCTACTATTCTCAAAAATGGATCCTAGTTAGTCTTTTCCTTTTCCAAGTAATAATAATATTAGGAAGAACAATAAGGTGAAAAGGAAATTGATCAGGAAATTGGTCACAGGTCTCCTGGATGAAAGGCAACATCAGAGATATTTTCGTTGTTGTTACTCTGACTTCTGCGTTCAGTCTCCGCCTGGTCGGTGAGGGAGGGAGAGGGGAGCCGAGCCCTGGTCGCTCGGAGGCGCCCCCTGCGCTCCAGGGCGCGGGCGGCATCCCGGGTCGGCGGAGGGTACGCGTGCCAGGGGGTCCCTCGGCCAAAGCCGGGGGCTCTCAGCCAACGCCGCCAAGTTGCCTCGGCAGAGAGAACTCCCCGCCTCAGGGCACTGTCTTCAGGCCGGGGGATGGGGGAGAAGAGGGGCCTGGGCGGGAAAGGACAGAGAGGGGGAGGAGGGGGGGGGCCCAGGGCAGGGGTCGGGGGGTCGGGACTGCGGGCAGGTCAGACTAGAGAGAGCACCGGGGGGAGGGGGGGGAAGGAGAAAGATGTGAGCGGAGGAAAGGGCGTCGTGGGAGGTCGAGGGAGACGGACGGCCCCCTCCTCGGTTCTCTGGAAACTTGGGAAAGGTGTGAGGCTCGAGGCGGAACCGGACGGGGCGCTGATGCCCCTGGGAGGTCGTTCGCCTCTCGCTTCTCTACCGACCCCGCCTCCTGGGACCCGGGCCGGGCGTGGAGGGCGGGGTCAGGTGCGTCCCCACGGCCCGGGTCTCTAACCCGGCGCCGTGTTCGCCTCCCCGCAGTCATGTCTGAGCCACAGAGATGGGCAAGATCGAGCACGACGAGAGGGTGATCCTCAACGTCGGGGGCACCCGGCACGAAACCTACCGCAGCACCCTGAGGACCCTGCCGGGGACGCGCCTGGCCCTCCTCGCCGCCTCCGAGCCCCGGGGCGACGGCCTGACGGCGGCGGGCGACCAGCCGCGGCCGCCGCCCCCCGCGCCGGCGACGCCGTCGCCGTCGCCGCGAGCGCCCCCGCCGTCCCCGGGGCCCGGCGGCTGCTTCGCCGGCCACTGCGGCTCCCGCGGCGGCGCGGGCGGCGAGCACCCCGGGGGCGGCCGCGAGTTCTTCTTCGACCGGCATCCGGGCGTCTTCGCCTCCGTGCTCAACTACTACCGCACGGGCAAGCTGCACTGCCCCGCCGACGTGTGCGGGCCGCTCTTCGAGGAGGAGCTGGCCTTCTGGGGCATCGACGAGACGGACGTGGAGCCCTGCTGCTGGATGACCTACCGGCAGCACCGCGACGCCGAGGAGGCCCTCGACATCTTCGAGACGCCCGACCTCCTCGGCGGCGACCCCGGCGACGACGAGGACCCGGCGACCAAGAGGCTGGGCATCGAGGACGCCGCGGGCCTGGGGGGACCCGACGGCCAGTCCGGCCGCTGGAGGAGGCTGCAGCCCCGCCTGTGGGCTCTCTTCGAGGACCCCTATTCGTCCAGAGCAGCCAGGGTAAGGCCAGAATCCCCCCCCTTCCCTACTGCTCCAGCTTCTCCCAACTCCTTCCCCAACTTGCTGTTCATTTCCACCCAGGGCCTCCGGGATGGGGGGTGGGGTGCAGCAGTGTAGAAGGGAACAGGGTTCCCTAACGAGGATATTAGGGGCCCAGCTGGTTGAAAGGTAACCTCACCGCCCTGGCCCCCATGCCCCAGTGCCTTTTCATCCCCTTCCTCTCTTCCTCAATGGCAAACTGAGATTTACATGAACAGCTGGGACCTAAAGAGCATAGTCGACTTCTCTGTGCAAGTCTGTCTGGAACTTTGTCTTAAAATCGGTGTCAGACTTCATCTTGAGGTTTCTTTTTGTAGTTTGTTTTTTCTTGACTCTTTTGTTCCAACTTTGTCTTGAACTCTTTGAGCCTCTGGTCATCAGCTTTGACATTTCCAGTGAGGCCCAACACTCCTTGACATCTGACTCACTCAGAACAGTGACTCCAATTAGGGATCTAATTTGATGACAGAGGAAAGGGAAATGGAATCTATGTATGTGGCTGGTATGGGGCAGGATGTCCCTGGAGGTTCATTTTGTGAAGACTTGCATGCTGTTTGGGCCCATCTCTTGCCAAGGGAGAAGAATGCTGGGATTGCTGTCCCAGTGAGTGGGTCACAGAGCCCACCTGCACACTGAATTTTGGAGGCTGGTGTCTCTCCCCTTCGGCTATATGTATGTTTTTTTTTTTTTACAGGTGGAATGTGAATTAGTCCCTTTGATGATCCAAGTTCCATCTGATTTTTCTAAATCTGGGTAATTTAGATTGTAGCAACTTTGTTTTATTCTTTATATTGTGATCCCATCCTCAAGTTCTCTTTTCAGTTTCTAGCTTGAGTGACAGCTTAAATATGGTTCTTAACATTTCCAGTTAATTCTTCAAAATCCCATGAAGGGACTATAAAAGTAACCAATAATGGTTTCTCTAGTTTAAAGGAAACAAAAGAAATAAATATAACCAAAAATTATATACTGTGTGCATGGTTTTTAATTATATGTGAGAACAGAGTACTGTATTTTGTTAAATCTTTGCAACTGCATGTGTCTGGTTTGCTTCTGACTCCCAGAAAAGATACCCCCTAGGCAGAATGGGAATTCTCCCAGCTTCACTTTGATTCCATTCTCACTATTGTCTTTGCATGTCAGAAGTCTTTGCTTCTGAACTATTGTGCAGCTGTCTCTCTACCAACTTGTCAGAAGATGGGCTTCTGATACTTTAGAAGTTTAAAGATATGTTTTGTTTTCAGTGTGAAATAGAATATGAAAAAGATAATTTAAAACATTGTTACTCTATTGGATCTGGAATTTAAATGCATATATAAATTCTAGTAGGTCCACATTTTCATATTTGAATACAGAATTCATAGCTTCAGCCCTGAAATCTTCCTTTTAAGAACATTCTATAAATTTAACAAAAGTTAGCCCTGGCTAGCTTGCTCAGTGGTAGAGCGTCTGCCCAGTGTGTGGCTATCATGGGTTTGATTCCCAGTCAGGGCACACAAGAGAAGTGTCCATCGGCTTCTGCACCTCTCCCCCTCTCATTTCTTTCTCTCTTTTTCTCTCTTCCCCTCTCCTCCTTCGGTGAGTGAGTTGGTCCCGGTGCTGAGTTTGGTTCCATGTCCTCCATCTCAGGTGCTAAGAAGAGCTCCATTACTGAGCAAGGGATCAACGCCCTAGATGGGCAAAGCATTGCACCCTAGTGGCCTTGCTGGGTGGATTCTGGTGGGGCACATGTAGAAGTCTGTCTCTGCCTACCCTCCTCTCATTGAATTAAAAAAAAAATCAACAAAAGTTGGTATTCAGAAACAAACAAGTACATCTTTATTTAAATTAGATCATTGACTCATAACTGTTACATCTGTGTGTTTTTTTTCTTTTTTTTTATTCCAGCTGAGTGCCACACTGCACTCTCTACTTGGTTGCTAAAAAGATAATTTGAATTTGTTTTCAAATGTATCATGTGATTTTTTCCCCTCAGATCATGTGCTATAAAAAGTACAGAATATTTTATTTTTCCCTCATGACCATATATGTTTTATTGTAGTACAGATTGCATAACAAAAACTTGAATGAGAATGTGCTCAATTTTTATTATTGCTGTGGAAATTGATTCAATTGATTATTTATCAAAGGGTGGATGATTAACTTAGTCATATTCTAATGAAATCTTAGTAAGGTTTTTTTTTTTTTTTTTTATTTATTTTTTTTATTTTTATTTTTTAATTTATTTTAGAGAGGAGAGGGAGAGACAGAGGATAGACTGAAGGGGGGAGGAGCTGGAAGCATCAACTCCCATATGTGCCTTGACCAGGCAAGCCCAGGGTTTCGAACCGGCGACCTCAGCATTTCCAGGTCAATGCTTCATCCACTGCGCCACCACAGGTCTGGCTTAGTAAGGTTTTTTAAAAAACTATTTTCAAGAATTTGGCCTGTATCCATTTTAGGTGAGGAAAGTACCCTGATAGATTACAAATTAACATAAGACCAAAAGAGCCATTAGAAGCAGAAGCAGCTGAGAAAAACAGATGTGGAAAATTTCTGAGATCACTTTGTGAAGACCCTTTATTTTGTAAATGATGAAAATGAAGACTGCAGATGCTAAGTGGTGGCCAAGGTCACACAGCAAGTTAATGGCAGAACCAAAATTATCCGCAAGGCTCTTGACATCCTCCCCAGGCCCTTTCTACCACAACCACTGATTATAACTGATTGGTTTGTGAAATTTCTGCAGATCCTGTTGCTCTTGAGTTAATGCAGCATAAAGTATTCACCAGCTTTCTAACTTTGAAAGGTCATCTGTGACTTTTTTTTATGTAAGTATTCCTAAACTTTGGCTGATAGAAATTTTACCCTGTAACACCCAATGTTAGAGTAAAATATGGGATTGAAATTAACTTTTTAAAATGAGTTCTGTTTGAATTCCTATTTTTATTCACCAGTTGATAGGTACTGTGTTGTTGGCTAACATTTGTAGACTTGTGTTTAGGGAAATAATATTTTAAATTACTAGAGTTTCCTAAAAAAAGAGTAATCAGAAGTCACCCCCTATTTAATTTAAATGTGAGCTAGTATTATTATATAAACATTTTTAGTCAGATGATGGCCTGATTTTATGTTATCTGACTAGGTTGATAAATAGAATTACATTAGAAAATTACTGGATGATATTGTATTTTTCATGGACATGGGTCTAGGAGAAATATATCAGTTATTAGGTGGTTTGCCTGATCTGTGTTCTTACTGTCACAAGTCTCATTTTTAATAGAAGTTAAATATTTAATAGTTAAGAACACCTTTTTTATATAGTTCATTTTTTTTTTTTTTTTTTTTTTCTTCATTTCTCTGAAGCTGGAAACAGGGAGAGACAGTCAGACAGACTCCCGCATGCGCCCGACCGAGATCCACCCGGCACGCCCACCAGGGGCGGTGCTCTGCCCCCCAGGGGGCGATGCTCTGCCCATCCTGGGCGTCGCCATATTGCGACCAGAGCCACTCTAGCGCCTGAGGCAGAGGCCACAGAGCCATGCCCAGCGCCCGGGCCATCTTTGCTCCAATGGAGCCTTGGCTGCGGGAGGGGAAGAGAGAGACAGAGAGGAAAGCGCGGCAGAGGGGCGGAGAAGCAAATGGGCGCTTCTCCTATGTGCCCTGGCCGGGAATCGAACCCGGGTCCTCCGCACGCTAGGCCGACGCTCTACCGCTGAGCCAACCGGCCAGGGCCTATATAGTTCATTTTTTATTGATATATTTGAGATGAACAATTTAACTGTTAATTCCTTTTTCAATTTGTCATACCTGTTTTATTATTTTTTAAATCTTTTCCAATATTGAAGAGATTGGCTTAGTTATATAACAGATGTGTTTTATTTCTAACTTTTGTTATCTTAACTGACACACTGAAACAATAGTTATGGGAACTGGATAATTAATTAAATTTTACAGCATTGTATTTTTTTCTTTTTCTTTTTGGGGGTTGGCTTTTCCCATCTCTGTTGCTTTTAATTTATGATATAAATACATATTTGAGAGTTCTAAATTGCTCAAGTCCGTTTGGTAAATAAGTTTATATATTATATTAAAAAATTTTATCCTTAAGAATAGTATTCAAAAATAGAAATTTATAAAAAATTCAAGATTAGTTACTATGGAAGGCATTGTGGAAAAATGAGATCAGAAAAGAAAAGGAGATATTATTCTGTTGATGGCATTGAGTGATATTAACAAATAATAAAAAGCAAGGATGCATAGTAATATTTGTGAAAATGTTATGCATTGTGTATTTTTAATACAATATCTAAGTTTTAGAAGGAAACAGCTTGTATATGCTGCCTTCTGAAAACATTGTATCATTGGTGAGGAGACAGGTACCAGGAAGAAATTCTTTGATAGAACTTATAAGTTTGTTAAAGAATTTTAAAAGACATTATAGATGCAAAATACTAGGATCAAAATAATTTGTTCCTAATATTAAAGAACTGAGAACAGTTATAACTTTCTCTTTCTTCCAATTATTTTCTCTGATTTTTGGAGGATGTGGAAGCTGATTGGATTAAGTTGTGTTATAGAAGGTGGTTCTTTCCTTGGCAATATGAACTTTGATTATCTGAGAGACCATTTTTTTATTTTCAAAAGACATTTTAGAAATAAAAAACAAATGAAAAACTTCCATGGAATCACATTTAAGATTTTTTTTTTGGTGTGTGTCTACATTATTTCATGCACGTTTGTTTTCTAGACCTTTTCTAGTATACTGTTATATGGAGATCATCCTGAATTATACATTTACTATGATAGCCATCCATTATTTTTTAATCATGAAAATATTCACTTTATTAGCATTTAAAATGTTTTATTTTCACAAGTTTAGTCCTTAAAATTACTAAAATTAAATTTTAATATCTGCTGACCTGTGGTGGCGCAGTGGATAAAGCGTCAACCTGGAAATGCTGAGGTCGCCGGTTCGAAACCCTGGGCTTGCCTGGTCAAGGCACATATGGCAGTTGATGCTTCCAGCTTCTCCCCCCTTCTCTCTCTCTGTTTCTCTCTCTCTCTCTCTCCTCTCTAAAAATGAATAAAAAAAATTTTAATATCTGGAATTGGATTTAGAATTGCACATATTTAATTTACTTTTTATAGGCTATTCTTTCCCTCTTTCTTAAACTCCACAAAGAAAGGAGGGAAATGACTTAAATAACTATTTGATAGTTTTAAATATATATAACATTTAATTAAAAATATAATAAAGTAAGTACAATTGAGTAAAAAAATTAAGATTAAAAATGAAAATATTAATTCTTGTTTTGTAAACACTGCCCCAGTTAAAAGAATTAGTGGCCAAATATATCTTGCTCATAAAATATTGTCAATTTTTAAAATTCTTAGAACACATTTATTCAATGAGTATTGAATATGCAGTCACTCTAGGTCAGAAACTCTGCAAGGTACTGGGAATGCATGGAGAAGATACAGTCCTTTGCTCTCAATAAACTCAGCACTGAATTTATTATAAAACATTTTCCAAATACATTGTCTATTACACTTAAAAAATGCCACAAGGTAACATTAACCAAAATTCTAGCAAAATTAAAAAATTTTCCTCCAAAAAAGTTTATGGCCTTGGCCGGTTAGCTCAGTGGATAGAGTGTCAGCCTGGCATGCAGATGTCTGGGGTTTGAACCCTGGTCAAGGCACACTTGAGAAACGACAATCTGCTTCTCTTCCTCCTCTCTCCTCTTCACTCCTTCTTCCCCTCTCTCAGCCAATGGCCCGGTAGGGGTTGGACCAAGTGTCAGCCTGAGCTCTGAGGATAGCTTGGTTGATTCAAGCATTGGCCCCAGACGGGGGTTGCAAGGTGGATCCCAGTTGGGTTGCATGCATGAATCTGTTTCTCTATCTCCTCTAAAGTGAAAAAAAATGTTCACATAAAAATATTGCCTGACATATACAGGAAAGTATTCCATTAAGAAATGATGTTGTTAAGGTATTGTTAGTCTTTATTTTATTATGAAAATATAGGCTGTTTTAATCTTGATGTTCTGCTTTGAAAGTTAATTATAGGCTCTTCTTTGTCATGTTATTGGAGAAGATGGTGAAGGCTGTACTTCTACCAAACAACTGTAATTTTAGGGGTATGGTCAAATGTCTTCATCCCTTTTATATTAATTAAATGTCATGGCCAACCATAGAACAATACAACTCCAACCTTCAACACCCTGGAATCTGCTGTAACAGTCTGGTGAATTTGCATTTGCCATATAAGCATCTTCGACTTATTCCAGGCCACTATTTTATTTATTATATTATTATTATTATTGTTATTTAATGTTTATTTTATTGATTTTTGAGAGAGAAGAAGAGAGAGAAAGAGACAAGAACATCAATCTCTTCCTGTATATTCCCTGACTGGTAATTGAACCAGCAACCTCTGTGCTTTGGGACGATGCTCTAACTAGCTGATCTATTTGGCCATGGCTGGCCACTATTTTAAAGTTCACGTTTATATTCTCAGAATATATGCTTATATTCTCAGTGGTGGATAGAAGCAGAGAGTCCCTAATTCAATACTGTTGGGCAGATAAATTATATTTTTCTCACTCTGATAAAAATGGACGTTGCTTTCACGTGGTGATGCTCTCATATGATACAGCTAATTGCCCTTCTTGCTTGGGAAGGGGCTTGGTTATACTAATGTGTGTTGGGGGAGGGCTTTCGTGCCAAAAGGTTTTAAAAAGAGGAGCTAGGAGGCCCTGGCCAGTTAGCTCAGTAGTAGAGCGTCGATTCCCAGGTAGAGTCCCAGGTTTGATTCTCGGCCAGGGCACACAGGAGAAGCACCCATCTCCTTCTCCACCCCTCCCCCTCTCCTTCCTCTCTGTCTCTTTCTTCCCCTCCTGCAGCCGAGGCTCCATTGGAGCAAAGTTGGCCCGGGCGCTGAGGATGGCCCCATGGCCTCTGCCTCAGGCGCTAGAATGGTTCAGGTTGCAACAGAGCGACGCCTCAGATGGATAGAGCATCGCCCCCTGGTGGGCATGCCGGGTGGATCCCGGTCAGGCGCATGTGGGAGTCTGTCTGCCTCCCCATTTCCAACTCAGAAAAATACAAAAAAGAAAAAAAAAAGAGGTGCTAGGAGACCATTTGGGGGAGAGTGATCATGTTCTTGTAGAGAGGAAGCGCCCATGGTGAAGCAGGGCAGGGTAGCCACGTGGAGGAGGCAGTCAAAATGGTGGAATGTTGAAGGAAAAGCCAATTTGCGCAGGAGAAAGAGATGGGGAACAGAGGTGAATAAGGCTGGTGAGGTGGAAGCCTTTGATTCTAGGAAAACTCGGATGAGTCAGTGGCTTTGGGAGTCCTGAATGGAAATGGAAGTGTTTCCCACTGTGCGTATTTCTTGCCCGCCAGGTGCAAGCTAGGATTAACGGAAAATGGACCACCAGTTTTTGGGTCTGTTGACTCCTTACCATCTGTCTGAATCAAATGCGAACCTATGTTGGCCAGGCGGCTGTGATGGTGGCCACAGATACTGGCCATACAAATACATCATTAAAAGAACTTAGTAACTTCAAGACAATTGTATTCTCAGTGGTATATTTGATCACAAACTAGATGATCTGACCATTAGGTTGGACATTAGGCATGCCAAAGGGGAATGTAGTTGGACAGATTAGGTATGATTTTTTTTTGGTAATATCTTTCTAAGAGCGCATAGATTTGAGCTGACAAAACTAAATAAGAGTCAAGGAAATTTTTCATCTCTGCCAGGAAGCATATTTCAAAGCAAATGAAAACAAGAAAATGTGTGGGTTAATATAAAAATGCAGGCCAACTATTCCCATTTGAAAATGCATATCATTACCATTTATTTTTACTACTACAAATAAAGTGAATGCAGTTTTTAGGCATTTCTTTTCAACTTCTCAGTCATATATCCTTTTTATTATGGCAACCTTTAAAAATATGTCTAAGTGAAATAGTATAGGGCTCTAAAAGACTGATAAAATATAAACACAGATCTCTGGAGGGAATATATAGTGGCAACATTGTCTAAACAATAACCATCAATATATTACATAAACTTAATTTAGTTCTGCTTCAAGTATGAAGGACTTTTCTTTTAGAAGATTAGTCAAAAAAGTTTTTTTATAACACGAAAGTAGTGCTTTTTATTTCTCTTATATGTTGAAAGGTGGTAATTAATTTTAAGACTGTGTAGTCAATATTTTTATAGAAAGCGACTAAAATATGAGTTCTGGGAGTTGAAGAAATGAGGAATAGAGAGTGTGAGGAAACAGCATTGGAAAGATGGGTTATATGAGACCGATGCCTTTACCCTGATTTCACCACTGGCTGTGTGACTTTGTAGAATTCACCTCACCTTCCTGAGTCTTGATCACCTTTGCCTTATTCTAAATAATAAAAAATTAAAAAAAAATAAATGGGGATGACACATTGGACTAGAGAGTAGCCACACTTCTTTTCAACTCTAACATTTTGAGGTTTAGAGAAAAAACAGGGGTACTAATTACTAAACTTCCCTGGGGCTAGTGGTGTAGGGACAGCACGATCTTGTCTGCACTGATTTTGAATGTACTACAAGGAAAATCACAACGATAAGGTAAACCAGCATCAATTTTGTTTGGTTTTTGCTTTTGTAACTTTCTGCTCCTTTCCCCCTGAAGCTGTTGGATAGCTGCTGCTCTAGTTACCATAGAAACAGGTTAGCTCCTAGCTTCCTGTTTCCATTGAAAACAGCTTTCTTTCAACCACATATTTGATCTCAAGAAATCTTTTGTTGTGGCTCCATCATAAAACCCAAAAAGATGATTGACTCTGTCATTTGCTAAATCTAAGCTTCAGGGCAGGTGTAAATCCATCCACCCACAAGGATAACTGATTAGATAATCTCAGTTTTATTTCCATTTGAAAAGTATCTTGTCAAAGGCACCATCCTTTCCCCTTTCTGTATCTTATACAGAAGGGAAAATCTTATTCACCTGAAGGTTTACAGACACACCTGTAAACCTTTAAGTGTTTACAAAATAGTGTCAAATTACTCAGTTCTATCTCTTGTATAATCTAGTCTATCAAACAGAGTAAGCATACAGAATATAATGCTGTCTAGTACAGTTCATAAGTTTATGTTTTAATATACTCACTAATGAATAATATTTTAAGCTAAATATATATATGTATTATGTAGTGCTCCATATTTCTCTTTTGAGAAAAGAGTTTTTCTATTTCAAGATATAGATATTTACATAAAAGAAGATATATTCACAGTAATAACATAGATACATACTCAGGGAATATTTTTATAGAATTTTTATATGGATAAAAAATGGAAGATAATGTGAATATGGGTTAAAGTTTTTTTTAATTTTTTTTAATTTTTTTTTATTTTTTTTTATTTTTCTGAAGCTGGAAACAGGGAGAGACAGTTAGACAGACTCCCGCATGCGCCCGACCGGGATCCACCCGGCACGCCCACCAGGGGCGACGCTGTGCCCATGAGGGGGCGATGCTCTGCCCATCCTGGGCGTCGCCATGTTGGGACCAGAGCCACTCTAGCGCCTGAGGCAGAGGCCACAGAGCCATCCCCAGCACCCAGGCCATCTTTGCTCCAACGGAGCCTTGGCTGCGGGAGGGGAAGAGAGAGACAGAGAGGAAAGCGTGGCGGAGGGGTGGAGAAGCAAATGGGCGCTTCTCCTGTGTGCCATGGCTGGGAATCGAACCCGGGTCCTCCGCATGCTAGGCTGACGCTCTACCGCTGAGCCAACCGGCCAGGGCCTGGGTTAAAGTTTTGATAATAACATTAGTGTGTGTGTGTGTGTGTGTGTGTGTACATGCATGTGTATTACATATATCCAAAATATATACTCTTTGGATAGGGTTGGTGACTGACAGATACGACAGGCTTCTGGTGTTCATGAGATTTAGAGTTAGAAGGAAACTGAGCATCATCTGGTACATTGCCTCAATTCACAGATAAGGCAGCTGCCTTGCTCATAGGGACAGCGGCAGGGCTAGAGTTTAGATCTGACTTTTGATGCTCTGTTCATTCAGTCTTGATGGCCTAGTCTGGATTGTGTTTAATATTAGATGCCAAAATTGTAACCCTTGGGAAGCAGTGAGCATGTTAAGAATAGTCTGCCTTCTTCAATATCCTATTGTTCAGTGTCAGCAGGGAATTGTCACTGTTTCAGGTATTCACTTTTATTCCCTTTTAGATGCAGCTTTCCATTGCTGCCTGCTCTACCAGTTCTACATCTTACAGTTCTGCTCAGTTTTTACAGCCTCAAAACTAACCCAGCTATATACACTTACTATTTTTTCCTTTGGCTCACAACCTTCATCAGAAAATCTACAGAATCCTTAGCTCCCAAACTAAGCCATGTATAATAGGCTTCAGAAGAGATTTAGATAGTTAATAAACAACATATATATTCTCCTTTATCCCTTTGTGTGTGTATATATATGTGTGTGTGTGTGTCTTTTGCAATATGTTTTTCAACTCTTGATTAATTTATTGTCTTTAGAATTTCATTTTATTTACTTTTTTGTGAGAGAGAAAGAGAGGCAAACAGACAGAGAAATAGGAAGGGATAGAGATGTGGATCATCACCTCGTAGTTGCTCATTGATTGCATCTTATATGTGCCTTGATTGGGGAGGCGGGAGCTCCAGTTAAGCAGGTGAACTCTTGCACTCAAGCCGGTGAACCTGCATTCAAGTTAGCCACCTCAGGGTTTCCAACCCTGGACCTCAGTGTCCCAGGTTGATGCTCCACCCATTGTGCCAGCGCTGGTCAGGCTCTTTGTAATTTTTTAGTGCAGCCTTGTTTCAACTTACTGGTGATGGTTAATGTATTTTATAGAGGATTTTCTTCTCACATGCAATTAACCTGATAACAGTGGGTTCACACAGGGATAACTGGTGAATTAGAGGAGTGAAAGATGTTTGGAACTGTTAAGATCTATCTGCAAATGAGATTGGATATTGTGAGATCAGTAAATGCAGGGCAGAAAAACTTTTCCTTGAACTTCTGTTTAATGGATGGTTAAACATAGTTTGTGTTTACTGTATTGTGATGCAACATTATAATTTTAGGGGTGTTTGAGAGAATGCATTTTGTAGGAATCAAACAGAACAACTTGGGCCAAAGTGTTGCTGGTTATATCAGAGAAAAATACTTTATAATGGCTACAGTCACTTACTGATCTTCTGAAAGTTGGTAATGATAAGGACATCTGTGTAATCTGACATTTCCTCTGTATTCCACGTATTAAGAAAAATCCTATGCTGACAATCCATTAGTGTCTTTAATTTCTCTTTAAAGACCCTGATAGGTTTGCTGTCAAATCTTAGAGCTTTGCCATTCTTTCTGTATCTGACAACATTGTTGACATCTTTAAAAATTGGAGCAAAGGGCCCTGGCTGGTTTGCTCAGTGGTAGAGCGTTGGCCTGGTGTGCAGGAGTCCCGGGTTCGGTTCCTGGCCAGGGCACCCAGGAGAAGCGCCCATAAGCTTCTCCATCCCTCCCCCTCTCCTTCCTCTCTGTCTCTCTCTTCCCCTCCTGCAGCCGAGGCTCCATTGGAGCAAAGATGGCCGGGACGCTCGGGATGGCTCCATGGCCTCTGCCTCAGGCACTAGACTGGCTCTGGTCGCAACAGAGCGACGCCTCAGATGGGCAGAGCATCCCCTCCTGGTGAGCATGCCCAGTGGATCCAGGTCGGGCGCATGTGGGAGTCTGTCTGACTGCCTCCCCGTTTCCAGCTTCAGAAAAATACAAAAAAAAAAAAAAAATTGGAGCAAAGTTGGAGATCGTCATTCTTGGCAGGTGTTCTCTGATTTACTCTGATTTAGTCTTATATGGAAGGTGCTTTCTTTTGAGTTGTCTCTACCGAGAAAGTGCCAGAGATAATATTATGTCACCTATTAGCCACAGATTTTGTCTTATTGCTACTTTGCCCATAATTTTAAGTTGTTCACTAACTGATAAAATGCAAAAGATTTTAAAAATAAAAATTAAGTGAATTTATACATGATTACAAATTTTTTACACAAAATCTATTTGGAATAATATAAAGTTATTTGTTGAGTAATTTGTTAGATTGGGTGTGATGAAAGTGCCAGACATTGTTCAGAACTTATATAAAATTTGTGTCTGTGTTTGCAAATTGTACAACAGAAATTCAGATAGAGGTTGCTTATTTTAGTATACTTATGGTTATTGATTTAGGATAAAATGCTCTTTGCTAAAAGTGAATATTGTAGAATAAAGTGAAAACAATGGCAAAGTAATAAGCTAAAATAAGCATCCTCACTGTTTTGACATATTAATTTGGATAAAATGAATAAAATTGATATTTAGGGAAGTAGAACAATTATAGTTATTACAGTTTGATTTATTATTTAAATTGTCCTGTTTTTCTCTTGAGAAGGTATTATGGAAATTATTAAAATATTCTTAATGAAACTTGATTTTATTTAAATTGAGTAGGAAAAGGACAGAGTAAAGCCTTAGCTGGCACTTTTATGTATAAACAGAATCTAAAGTAGCAGGTAGCTTTTCTTTTTAAAGCTATTGGAAATTTATTACCTATCAGGCCTGAATGAACTTTCTTCAGTCATATAAAATGATTAGCTGGTGCATCAAGTTGAATAATTATTATATTTGTATCATGATAGATAAACATTTGTGAGCTTATGTTTAATTCATAGGTTCTTAATGGTGTTGACTGTGCTTTGATATTTAGAATACAATGTTAGAAATACAGAATTCAAGCAAATTAATGAAATCAAACATTTTACTGCACCAATAGGCTTCAATGACATTCAAAATTGATTAATATTAGTATAAAAATAGGGTTATTTAATTGTTTCATTTTTTCCTGTGAGTCAGTTTCTCAATTTTTAATTGTGCATGCTATCAGCTCTTTAGTTTTTTTAAATTTAATGATTCTTTTTAAAATACATACATTTTTCTATTGATGTATAAATCATTGATTTAATTCACCTCTGATTTCCTGTCTTAGGTGGCTTCTTGGTAACGTTTGTTTTCTAGAGTGAATGTCGTTGTCAGAATACTTGACTTTGTGCTTCAGTGCTAGGTTTATCAACAAACTGTTTTTTCCACCATGGCTTGCATTGATTGGTTGATACTTGTTGTCAACAAGCATTTGTGTATTTATTCTCTAGCTAAACAAGTTGGAAAATAAAAAGTATCAAAGATAGAAGCTTTTAAATGCTTTCATTTTATATATATATTTTTTCTTTTTTAATTGATTTTAATTTGTTGTGTTTACATAGTTATAAGTGTACCCCTAAATATATCTCCCTTCCTCCTCCTCATGTTCTCCTTGATGCCCCCTTGGCCCCCTCCCCTACCTCCTTCCCCCTTCCCTTCATGATTTACTATCCTGCCCTCTATCTCTGTGTTATGTTTATATACTTTCACTAATGTCTTTCCTTTCTTTAATCCCCTCCTCTCATCCCCTTTCCCTCTGCCCACTTTCCCTCTGCCCACTTTCCCTCTGGACTCTGACCCCTTCTCTGCCTTGCTTCCGTTCTTCAGTTCACATTGTTCATTGGATTCCTCATATGATATTTTCTTTCTCTGCCTGGCTTGTTTCGCTTAGCATAAATTTTTTTTTTGAGAGATAGAGGCAGACAGACAGACAGGAAGGGAGAGAGTAGGAGAGAGAAGGAGAGAGATGAGAAGCATCAACTCATAGATGTGTCACTGTAGTTGTTCATTGATTACTTCTCATATGTGTCTTTAGTGGAGGGCTCAAAGTGAGCCAGTGACCCTTAGCTCAAGCCAGCAAACTTTGTGATCAAGGCCATTACCCCGCACTCAGCTGGTGATGTTGCCCTTAAGTTGTCCACCTTGTGCTCAAGCCAGGGACCTTGGCATTTCAAACCTGGGACCTCAGTGTCCAAGGTCGATGCTCTATCCATTGTGCCACCACCAGTCAGGTGGCTTTTGAATTCTTCAACTAATAGTTACTGAGCTTCAACTATTGGCCAAGACTATATTAGTATTGAGAAGGCAAGAAGGGTTAAAATTTGGCATTTAACATCAAGACGCTTGCATTCTGTTGGAATACAAAAAATGTACATCCATAGTTATAACAGAATGCATGAAACACTATAATAGAGATATTGGTGTAATGTGGTAAGACAGACTAGGGAGGAACTTACTCCCTTATCTGGAGGAGATGACATTTTAGTTAACTTCCAAAAAATTAATTACGTCTTTTCCCACAATCAAGGGGAAGGTCAATCGAGTAGTGTGCAAACATGGAGGATTGACAGAGAATACCTTGCCATGTAATAGGGAGTACTAGAAGGGCCAGAAGGTAGGAGAACAAACTTGAGGAGTAAGAATGATTGAAACTGAAAGAACCTTTGGGTTTATAAATGAGATTTCCCAGTGGGATGTAAAATGCTCAGTCCAGAGCAGGGCTGAACAGTATTATTTCAGTTTGTTCAAAAACAGTGGTCCTTTTTTTTTTAATTTTAAAATTTATTCGTTTAAGAGAGATAGAGACAGGAAGGGAAATGGAGAGAGACAGACAGGCAGACCTTGATTTATTGTTCCATCTATTTATGCATTCACTGGTAGATTCTTGTGTGTGTCCTGACCTGGGATTGAAACTGCAACTTGGCATATAAAGACAATACTGGTACTGAAACTTAGATGTGCCTAGGAATAGCATAAGATGATGGCTGAAAATTTCAATGCCCAGGTCTCACATCAGAGATTCTAATTCAGTAGCATTTGATTAGGATTCAGGTCAGGTGAACATCTTTGGGGGTGTAGTTGGCTACTGGCCCAGGACATGCTAGTATTGCAATGTGGCTGCTCCAAAAGCAAATAGAATTTAACAACAAATTAGGAGAATAACCATGTTTATACCGTTATTTCCCAAAGTGAATTTTGTAGATCTGCAATTCTTGAGGATGTGAATAGGCATTGACTCTTAAAAGAGTTCCCTGGACAGATGAACTTGGAAAAGTTTAAAACAAAGTTAATTAAGTTGTTATTTGTAAATTTATTTATTATTATTATTTTTAAACTACAAGTAGTTTTAGGATAAAAGAGTTAAAGACTGGTTGACTGCTTGACAGTTGGTATGAGGTGGAAGCAGAGTAATGTTCAAGGCTGGACTCAGTGGGCCGAGTTTTAATTCTGATCCCACCACTTGCCTGCTGTATAACTTTCACCAAGTTGCTTCTCTAAACCTCCTTCTTTTCATCTGAACTAAAGAGGTATTACCAGTATCGGATTCAAAGAATTGTTATGAGGGTCGACTGAGCATGTTCATGTGAAGAATCCAGCATAATGCCTACTTTGATAATGTCACTTGTATCACCATCATCATCACCATCATCATCATCATCATCATCATCATCATCATCATCATCCTTTCAGGCAAGCATTAGTCAATTTGGAGGATGGTGCAGTTGTAATAGGCTACCTTCAGGAAGCTTTCTGGCATTTAGAGGGTTCATGAAAGGAATAAGTTGTCTGTCCCTGAGATTTTTTCATGTGAATACTGGATAACTGTCAGGAAATTTATAAAATTAATTCTATCCCTCATTAGTAAATAGTGCTTAATTAGAACAATGTCTAATATGTGTGTGTTATATACCAGGCATTTTGCAAGTGGTAAGGTCAAGGCATCTCTCCTGCCTTTAAGAAGTTTATGGCCTCCAGGAAGAGAAGAATAGGAAGAATAAAAGGGAAACAATAGTGTAATGTTATAAGATCTCCAGTAGAAGTAAGAGCAGGGTGCTTTGGAGGTTAACCTCGTCTTTCCAAGTTTGGAAAAAACTTCCTGGGAGAAATATGTCATTGCTGGTACCAGAAGATGAAGAAGAAATAGCCAGGCTTTTGAGACTGAGGAAAGAACTTAAAGTCCTAAATGGGAACGAAGGCATGGCTTGCGCCAGATACTGTGAATAGTTCAGTACAACTGCAACACAGTGTAAGGGATGCGGGATGAGGAGCCATGCTGTGGAGACAGACGCTAAGATTGAATTGAAAGGTTTTTTCTGGTGGCGATGGGAAGCTTCTGAAGAATTTTACACAGAACAATGTCATGCAGATCTGTAATTAGGAATATCATTCTGATTCTTTTTCTTTTTTGATCAAAAAAAGAGATTGGACTAGGAAGAATGGGTACAAGTTTGTCAGGAGGGTTACAGTTTAGCATTTATTGACGTTAAAAATAAAAACCAGTCATTTTACCAGCAAAAAATGGGTTTGCTCAGGACAGCAAAGAATTGCAATTCAGGAAAAGCAAGCTCTAGCAAAAGCCATGGGTAAGTTCAACAAAAAAAGGAGAGGAAGGTAATTTTATGGAGTAAAAGGAAGAAATTGGGAGACAAAAATAAGTGTACAGGGAGATGATGGCTTCTCATTGGCTGAATTGTTAGGGTACTTGATTTCTTGTGGAATATGCAATGTATATCTTTTCCCATTGGGACTTATAATTGATGTTTCTTTCCTGTTGAGGGCTGACTTCTCTCTCATGGTGTAATTGACAATTTCTCCTGTGATTGATATAGAGTGAGAGAGCTTTCCCCTTTGACCTTACTTCTTCATTTTAGTGAAGTTTCCCTTTTATTAATTTTCACATGGAAGAGATTCTGGTGATCTGAATTAAGACGGTTACCAGAGGAATAAAATAAACTGGACATAGTTACATAGTTAAAGTGTAATTATTGATTGATTAAAGTGAAGGAAGCAGAAAGAGAAGTCAAGAATGTTCCTCTCGTTTGTGTTTGCAGAATGGGACAGGAAAATCTTTCTAACTTTTTCTAATTCAAGATTCAGTGGTTGAATAATTTGATTATCTGCTTTATTAGTAATTATTTTTTATGGGATTTAGTACTATAATATTTTGTATTATGTTTTCTGATTTTTTTTTATATTTCAGTACTGATTGCTGACTTATGAAAGCAATTTCATTGATTTTATGATTGTGAAATTAGATGCAAAGTATGCCCTTAAATTTTTTGTTAACTTACTGCCATAAAATGGTGGTGAGGAATAAGAAGTCTTCTCTACAAGAAATGTCCATTTTTGCACTATTATTCAGTTTTAAAACTCAAGAAAATATTAAATTTTATATAATTTCTGTGAAATGGAATTAACTATTCAATGTAGCATAGCTCATGTAGACTCCAAAACTAGAATTTTACATTGACTGGAGATTAAAAAATATTAACAAGATTCTATGGCTCTAAACACTCCTTAGAAAATTGCTTTAAATAAATATATATTTCCTTTAGATAAAAGTCTAGGAAAGAGCAAAGTAGTGAAGAAGGAAATAAAAAATGAAAACAAGCATCACTGGAGTCAAACTGGAAAGAAAATTGTGACTTCAGATCCAAGGCAAAAATGTACCATGTCATTGTCTTCCTTGAAATCTTTATCTCTTTCCTTTGCTTTTACATATTAAGTTACTTTCCTCAGGCTAAGTCCTCAAAATCTTTCCCCCACTTATATTCCTATTAATACTTCTCATAACTCCACTAGTAAAAGTACTGCTGAAGTCAGACCATGTGTTTTGCCATTCCTGAATATGAATGACGTGTTCACATAATTGTACATTTGCATACACTGTTGTCACAGCCAGGAACACACCTCTCTTGCTGGATTTAACAGGTTGAGTCAATCATCTTTCAATATTGTATATAACTATCAAGTTTTACTTGACACCTTTTATGTTTTCTCAAAAGCGGTAGTTTTCTTCTCTTAGTTTTCATAGCACTTGGTAGGCACAGTGTTGTAGCACTTAACTGATTATATTAGTTTCCCAGAGCTGCTATAGCAAACTGCCATACACTGGATGTTTTAAAACAACAGAAACTGACTCTCTTTCAGTCCTCGAGGCTGGAAGTCTCATATCTAGGTGTCAGCAGGTTAGGTTTCTTCTCGGGGTTCTGAGAGAGAATCTGCTTCATGGCTGTCCCCTGGCTTCTGGTGGTTGTTGGCAATTCTTGGTATTCCTTGGCTTATAGATGCATCACCCCATTTCTCTCTCTGTTTTCATATACCAGTCTTCCCTGTGTGTGTTTTTGTCTCAATTTCTTTTTCTCATAAAGACACCAGGGGTTGGATTATAGCTAGTGGTGGAATTCAAATAATTTAACAACTGGTTCTCTGCCTTGATGACTATTTTAAGTATAAAAAAAGATATACCAAAAGGTAGTTTATTATTTCATGCATTTAATACTTAAATAAGAACAATAAAAGAGGTACAAAAAACTAGATTATGTTATGAGTTTAAAAATATTAATGAATAAATATTAAATAATACCTGACAAAAAACAATAAAACTTATTTAAGATATTTTTATATTGCTTCTTGATTGACATCCTCACTTGCAATTTTTTTCACCTGTGGACGGAATGGACATTAGTATGGGTGCTTAGAATATGCTGTTGCACAGATGAACATTAAAAAAAAGTAAGGAATGTAAATTTGTGATTTCCACATTGAGCAGCTGCCCAGGTGCCCATCTTACAGAGAACCCTGATTACAAGTTAATTAAGTGAACCCTGGTTCACTTAATTCAACAAAAAAATTAGGTATTGGTTCTGCTGAACTGGTGTAAACTGGCTGAATTCCACCACTAGTTATATAGCCCATAAGAATCTAGTATAACTACAGCTTAATTTAGCTGTTATCTCTGCAAAGACAATAGTTCAAAATAAGGTCATATTCTGAAGCTTGAGGTTGACATCAATTTTGAGGTGATACTATTCAACCCAATATGTTGACTTTTCCCTTTTGGCAATGTGTTTGTAATAGCCAATCTTTTACTCTCTCATTTCTCCTTTTTTATATCAGTGTTCTCTCATTGAATGGATGGATACAATGTTCTTCATGTATTGTTCTGAAGATGCTAGTTAGGTAGTATTTAAAGTTCTATTTCACTTCTGGTATTAACTCTGGTCCCTTTATCTTTTCCTAGTTTTTCCCCTTCTTCTTTATACTATTGATTTTCTTCAAATATCTTTTCCTTTGAAAGATGGAGGGGGTTGATTACAATGTTCTATGCATAGTCAGGATCGTGCAGAAAGATAGGATTCCCTTCAAGGTGGATGAGCAGAAGCAGATGGGAAAACTAGGAACACTCTCAAGGTCTAAGAGAGGAGCTTTTCCTGGAGACAAGACTTCTGTGTGTTTCAGTTAATCCACAGTGACCTTTCTCTCTTCTTTTTTCTTTGTGTCCTTTGAAGACCTCTGAGTGGTAAAAAGTTCATTTTGCTTTTCTCTATCACACCAACATCTAATTTGTAACTGTCTTCTCTTTTGATTCTCTACTTAAAAAGCTGATCATGCTGATTGTATCCTGTGAGCAAATTCTGTAGGAAGGAGAACTCCAAAGAGGTGTCCCACAGCCAGCTTCTTGTCTTAGTGCCTGTCGCCTCTGACTTTGAGATTCTTCTGGATATCATTGGGAAAAAGAAATTAAAGACCTATATATAGTTTGTGATTTTTATCATTATTATCAGAAGCTTATTAGACTAACATTAATCCAAAATGCTAGAAAATTATAACTTGGAGAACAGTGATACTTTGTCAACTGCCCACTGAGAATACATTTGTAAGAACATGAACTATGATGGTTTAACAGATGTTTACAGTACTCAAAGTCCTGAAATAAAGTAAGAGCATTAAGTTGAAATAATGTTTACATATTAGCGTGCTTTAATTTTTTACCTATTGACATTACCAGTGGGACGAAATGCCTAGTCCCTATTATGTAGTGAAGCATCTGGCTGACCAAAATAGATGGCACTGCTTGTTCTGTTAATTACGTGGAAAAAAGGTCTTCACTGAAAGATACTGTGTCTTAAGAGGTTGAAGAATGAATGTTGCAGCAAGGAAATTACACAAGAACAATAGGGGTAAAAAAGATTTCTATTTATCACAGTATTGTTATCTCATTTCATTTGATAAAATGGAAATATCCAAAGGTGAATTGTCCCCCATGCTATCCAGAATGCACTTTATCAAGCCAATGCAGTAATGAAGATCAGCACTTCTAAAACCTAGTTATGTTCAGATATTCCCTCTGAGCTGTGACAAATAGAATGACTAAGAAAGACATTTAATGAGATATGTATATTACAGTGGTCGTGCAAATGAAAGGGATGAGAAAAACCTTCATTTATTCAAACATACTACATATATTACATAGATCAGGCAAAACTATTATTTTTAGGAAAAAATTGGAGATAGTAGATAATAGTGATAAAATACATTATAATAGAAAACATTTATATTTTTAAGATGAAAACTCATTGTATTTCATTTACTTATTTATTTTTATTTTTAAAATTTATATTAGAGAAGGAAGAGAGAGAGAGAGAAGAGAGAAAAGGGGAGAGGTGCAGGAAGAAGCATCAACTCCCATATGTGTCTTGGCCAGGCAAGCTCAGGGTTTCAAACCGGTGATCTCAGTGTTCTAGGTCGATGCTTTACCCACTGTGCCAGCACAGTCAGGCCATATAGTTCATTTGTTTTTAAAATGAAATGTGTTCTTAAGTCACAAAAATAAATGTTTTTATTATGAAAAATTGGGAAAATATAGAATATACTGAAGAAGAAAACAGCCCTTTTATCTCCTCAGGACTATTAAAAATTTAGTATAATTATTCATTTTTATCATATAAAGAAAGGTAAGATTTAGCCAAAGGAAAGAAATAAGAATTTAAAAATGGACATTAGTGGGATGAAAGGCCTAGAGGTAAGGGAGCAAAGTGGATTGGAAGAACTGAAAGAGGACAGGTGTGACTAGGGGGCAGAGGCCCAGGGGGAGACCTATGGAAAGAGGACCTAGAAACACATTTAGATGAATTCTTATTTTTTCTAAGTTTAAAAATTCTTTTTCAATTTCTTCTTTATTTTGTTCAATCAATATCTATGTGTTACAGTGATCTTGAAGCAGGTTGTTTTACAAGAAGATATGTGGAAATTATTGAACAAAATGAACTAACAAGCAAAATAGAGACAGATTCATACATATAGAGCAGGCTGACAGCTGTCAAGGGTGGGACTCGGTGAGGGAGGTGAGGGATTGATCAAAAAAAGACAAAAAAGTCTTTATGGACAAGGATTGCAGTTGGTGGGGGGTAGATAAGGGTATAGGGGACATACATGGTGATGGACGAAGACTTGACTTGAGGGGTGTACATACAATATGCTGTACAGTTATGTGTTATAGAATTGAACACCTGAAACCTGTATAATTATGCCTACCAGCATCACCCCAATACATCCAATTTTAAAAAAGGAACTTCACTGTCAAACATCAGAATGCTTTCTCACTTATCTCTTGTTGCACAATTCACTTTGGCTTCCAACCTCATCCTTCAATGCTCTTGTTATTCTCCTACTCCCAAGTTTCTCCATCCTACCTACAGAGACGGCTCTATATCTAGTGTTGGAATGCAGCCAAGACTGATAATTGTCCTGAATTTCCTCATGATCCATTTTGTTCCAGCAGCATGTGATGACTAGGAGTATAGATCTTGGCATCAGACAGACCTGGGTTTGGATATGGCCCTATGACATGTTAGTTGCATGACCTTAGGTGATATAATCAACTTCTTTAAATTTTTGTTTCATTCTGTGTAAAAGAACATCCTCATAAATGGGTGTTATGAGGATTAAATGATACAAAAACTAAATGAGATAATGCATTTAATGTGAGCAACAGAATGCCTAATATAAAGTGAGCTGTCTATAAATTTTGATATTATTATTATTTAAAGCTTAAGAATAGACTTATGTGCAGGATTATTAGTCTGATAATTGGTGGTGTCTATCAAATTATTGTTGCATGTCTGTATCTGAGAATAGGAGAGTCTTTTCATTGGATAGTAGGTAGCAAATCCAGGAGGCTGTGGTAGAGAGTTTTGAAGATTAGTTGTATTTTTGTTAATAGATTGTGGAGTTCAGCTGATGACTATCTTGCCATGGCCATAATTGTACTATGTTTGGACTCTGGGTTGAAATGAAATAAGATTACCTTTCTGATATAACTGCTTACTTCTCTGAATTAGGTGAAGATAGTGAATGATGAAGAGGCACAGGGGACACTGAGGTCCCTTTTGTTTAACGAATTATCATTGCCAAGGACAAACAGGTACACAGTAGGTACTTAAAAAGTATTTTCTGACAGACTGGCCTACTGACTATTTTGTAAGTGGAGAGGTATACTTCTTACATGCAACATTCCACAGGTTTCTACTGCTTCAACTTACAAATGCATTCTAGAAGGAAACAACTATAAGTCTCCTTCTTCTCTCAGCTTGGTGGCTCCCCAGAATGGTTTGTCAGAGGATAAAGAGCAAGGCACAGGAGTACCCTGACCATTATTACACTGCTAGAACGGAGAACATGACCATACTGGCAACTCTCATCACTTCCCGAATCAGACAAGTAACAGTTAAGGAAAAATATTGTTGCCGAAATAGACTTCTCTCTTATGAAGTAGCTCCCGTTCCTGGAAAGATTATTGGTACACTGATTCTTGAGTAATGTGATTTTCTTAGTCAGAGGTAAAGCTTTCACCAATTATAATTTTAAGCTCAATAGAGTTTTCAGATTTTCCTAATCCTGGTCAACAATCTTCGAAAGTCCACTCCCCACCCCAAGAGTTGGAGCACAAGTTGCCATGAACATCAATTCTTTTTTTAAAATTAATTTTAATGGGGTGACATTGATAAATCAGGGTACATATGTTCAGAGAAAACATCTCTAGGTTATTTTGACATTTGATTATGCTGCATTCCCATCACCCAAAGTCCAATTGTCTTCCATCACTTTCTAACTGGTTTTCTTTGTGCCCTAATTCTTAACTATTCTCATCAATATTTTAATTTGTATGCACTCTTCTTGTATTCTAGAATGTTGTTCATTTTTGTCCTTAATTTTCTTGGCTATTGTAATGTGTTATCATTATTATATGTTTTTATAGCTGTAAGGTTGCCAGATAAAACACAACACCTACCTAGTTAACTTTCAATTACAGGTGAACATCAGATACACATTTTCAGTATAAATTTGTGTACTAAATTATGGGTCATACTTATATTAAATATATGACATTTGAAGTTAAGTAAGTATCCTGTATTATTTGTTAACTATGGCAACCCTCAGTTGTATTTTAATGAGGATTTGGAAAGAAATTTTTGATGTTCTCAGTTTACACTTTCTCTCCCTGTTTTAGCATAAGTTCCTACCCAGATTTTTTGACTGAACATATTCATGGTGCTGTACAGTATCTACTGTAGCCCTAGGTCTAATTTTTGAAGCATTTGGTGCTCAACTAGAGGCAGATAGATCTTCTAGCCATCCAGGGGTACCACTGCCAGACAACAGCAATGATGGTGGCAACTTTGCCAGAAGTGGTTCCTGTCATCCTGGAGCTGAAGAAGGAGTAAAGTTTAATATGATTTTCATTCAAACATTATTGAACCAACATACTGTAAATGACCCTGTATTTTTTTTCTTTCATTGTGGCTTAAATGCAAGTTACGTCTGCATGTTAATAACCTCTTTTTAGAATATTTTACTCAAAAAATGTATGACTGTTGCAAAAAAGAGGGCTTTTAATTTTTAATCAATAATTGCACAGAAAGACTGTGTTATTTAAGGAAAGCTTAGTAACTGCCATATAGAAATTTATCTTTTTTTTTTTTTGTATTTTTCTGAAGCTGGAAACAGGGAGAGACAGTCAGACAGACTCCCACATGCGCCTGACCGGGATCCACCCGGCACGCCCACCAGGGGCAACGCTCTGCCCACCAGGGGTTGATGCTCTGCCCCTCCGGGGCGTCGCTCTGCCGCGACCAGAGCCATTCTAGCGCCTGGGGCAGAGGCCAAGGAGCCATCCCCAGCGCCCGGGCCATCTTTGCTCCAATGGAGCCTTGGCTGCGGGAGGGGAAGAGAGAGACAGAGAGGAAGGAGGGGGGGGGGGTGGAGAAGCAAATGGGCGCTTCTCCTATGTGCCCTGGCCCGGAATCGAACCCGGGTTCCCCGCACGCCAAGCCGATGCTCTACTGCTGAGCCAACCGGCCAGGGCCGAAATTTATCTTTTTATTACAGGTGTGGATGTGTGTATTTGCATTCTTACTTTCTGTCAGTATGATTTCTCATAATTTTCATTTATGTCCCTTGGGTTATTATATTTCTATTATTAATTGTGGACTTTTCAGACAGGGGATATTCAATGGGCAATTAAACTCAAATTAAGCAGTCTTCTCCATGATATACTCTTGGAAAGGTTGCTTTTTGCCTCCACCTTCAATTTGGTTCCACCGTCGTTCTCTTTGGACTTCATTGTGTGTCTTCTGCAAATAACTCTCCTCCCAAGCAGTGCCAGCATGCCTCACTGTGACTTCCCCATGACACAGCAAGTGAGAAACAAGCAGGTGAAGGAATGCAGCTGAGAAAATTGGGACAAAGGAAGAGGTTGGAACAAAAGAGTGTGTCTTATAACTATAATTCAATAGGAGTGATTTTTCCAGTGTTCTGTAAATGGTATGTTGAAATTAGTTTGAACAGAGGACTTCTAAAAATGTTTTAAACAATGACAATGTCATACTAAGGGCATAATCTCCCCAAACAAAAATGAGTTCTTCAGTACACAAGTCCTTTGTGACACTGCATCATAAAAAAACAAATTCTGTTGGAGAATTGAGTCACATGCTACCTCCATGTGTTGTTGCACAGTCCACGTTGTGTTAAATTTCTGAGAAATCTCATTTAAAACAAAAAGGACTATTTTCTATCTTCTAATTTTTTTTTAACCAGAACATCTAGTTTCATAGAATATTTTTGTAAAATACTGTCCTTAGGACACTTTTTAAAAGGAGGAGGGCATATAATTGTTTACCTGAGTTTTGATTTGTGTGTGTTTCAAGCCATTTGCTGTAGAATCTTGTAATGCAGTAAATGTGTTAAAATGGCTTATGATAGGAAATGATGCCTGTGGTTGATGTATCTAAGTGAAACTGCAGGACTGGGATGGGAAGACTCCAATTTTGTGAAATGAGGATTTAGCTGAAGTCTGTGTGCTTTTGAGTTTGGCCACCATTCAAGACAACATTTGAGGGTTTTGATCATGTGATTTTATAGTGGAGTAAAGAATCAAGAACTGAAAAAGGAAAATAAGAATATCTCCATGAAAGTTAATAGCATGTCTTCTTTCAGTCATGGAAAAGACTGATGAAATGCCGTTAGCTTTGTAAATAGGCAAAATTGTTTCTCAATTTAGTAATCTTCTGGGAATTAATTACAAAAATATGAAAAAATACTTATCCCAACTTATTATCATAGCAGGTTTAAATTTTACTTATTTAGTATATTATTAATAATTTAAATAAATGCTGAATAAATGTTGAGAACTACTAAAAAGTTTTAACATAATTGAATTATAGATATCTGTAATCATTTACCTTTTTACCCTAATAATATATATCTCTTACTTTTGTTCAATGATCATTTATTAACTTTATAAAAATACTAATGTAAATGTTTAGAAAGTATGTTTCTAAGGTATTAGCAGCATGGTTAATGAAGCTTATAGCACTGAAGATATAGCAGGTTGGGAATTCCATAAGTCTTTTTTTGTTTTAAAGGAGTTAGTGAAATGATCAAAAACCTCGTCTCTAACAAACCTACTGTAATGGACGTTACAGAGAGACTGTTTATGAGCAAAATTAAGTAGTCAAATCAATTTTTATTTATTCATTGATTATATATTTATTGAGCTTCATGCCAACTAATTGATATTGGTTTGGCGATGGTATCTAGTCTGAAGAATAATACAGTCTAAATCGGGGTTTGAGGAGAAAGCAAAGAAGTTAACAGACAATTGCAGTTTGATAAATTCACTAGAGAGAACAGAATGACTTAAGAACGCATGGAATGAATATCTAACCCTGATTTAGCAATCTGCATGATTTCCTTGAGGAGGCAATACCTGAGTTGAGTCTTCAGTGATGGGATCAATGTAGGAAAGACAAGAATGAGGAGAAAGATGTTTCTGGTAGAGAACTCAAATTTGAAGGCAGTCACAAGTTAGTCATTTTGGCTTGAGGAGTGTGCAAACAGATGAAGTAGTGAGGAAGTGCCCAGTGTTTTCTTCAGAATGCGTTAGATGGTTCTGGAATTCTAAGAAGTATTCTCAAAGAAGCCTAAAGAAATTTTCCAGAACTCATTTATTTGTACTGGGAGACTACTGAAGGTATAGCTTTATTTTCTTTTTTGACAAGCAGACCTCCAGACCTACACATGCAAAGTTTAAAAGCAAATCAAGGGAGAAAAATATTCCTGATTTATCTTTTTAAATAAATATTTGTTATAGTTGGGATATCAGCCATAGAAAAAGCTATACCAGTTTTGTCAGTCTGGATGCATATTACCTCATTCACTCTTTTACCAGCCATGTGAAGGATAACATTGTGACTTTGTTAAATTTCTACATGACAGTGAACCACTGATTTGTATCTTTTTGAGGATATTGTGCTGTCTTTCATTTACAACTGGGACACTATAGATTCTTAATCAGTATAGTATGTTCTTTACCAAATTTATGCAGCAGAGACCATTTTACTATTTTTTGCTTGAAGTCCAAACTTCTAACCCTGGAATTTAAGAGCCTTTATAGTTTGGATGAAATATTTTGCTTCTTTACTTTCCATCTCTCAGATCCTAAATTTTGGATGTTTGTCGCAGTAATACCTTCCACATCACCAACACTGTGCACCTTCGTTATTTGAAAGCTGGGTTACTTTGGTCTTCCCAAGGGTAGAATTTGGAAACGGAAATGTGTACATGTGGTGAAATAAGCCCAGAGCTCTGACTGTCTTTTCCCCATCAGTACTGTTTGTGGTCTTGGCCAAGACACGTATCTTATCTGTGCTCTGTTTACCCTTAGGAATAGCTTTTTTTCCCCTTTCCTGTCTAATCAAATTCTATCCAAAATCCCAGGTCCAGTTTTAATCTATATAAACATCTTTTTTGACCACTTTAGATTTAAGCTCTTCCTCAGAATGACTATATCTCTCATTTTCTATACTGTTCTATTAAAACCAATCAGTTCTTGAATGGTTAGGAATTTATTTCCATGTGCAACTGACTTCAAATCAATCAGAGCCATAAGTTGATTTAGTGGAGAGACTTAATCTTCTATATGAATTTGATGGTAAAACAGTAAAAATCAGTTAAAATCCTGTTTCGATAGTGATCAAAGCAGCTTTAAAAATGTAGATTGTGAGGAGGACCGTCTTCTTCCCCATGTAAAAAGATTTATCTCCTCATTTATTTAGTTACAACTTTTATAAATTTTTATGTTTCTCTCCATGAATACGTTACACACATTTTATTTATCCTTAGGTAACTTATGATTTTTATTGCTATTTTCAACAAAATTGAATTATTCATTTAATTTTTATAAAGATACTAAGAATTTTCATATATTTCATATAAGTCAGCACACTTGCCAGATATCTTATTGGGTTGAAAATTGTATAACTTCTGGATTTTATCAGTCTAGAGTCTTATGATCTGCAAATCTATTTTTTCTAATCTTTGGTAGCTTTTGCTTTGTTTATATTTATTTTATTTTTCACAGTAAGAACGCAGCACTGTGTTAAATAGACTAAGTGCCAAGTGTTTTCTGGGAAAATGCAAATTAAACCAGTGAGTAGATACTGTGTTTTCCCATGAATAAGATGCTCCCATGTATAAGACACACCTTAATTTGGGGGCTCGAAATTTGAAAAAAATATATATTAAGTTATTGAACTCGTTTTATTCATCATAAAATTCATACAACTCCTCATCCATGTGAAAAAGCAGGAAATGCAAGTAAAAAAAATTACAACCACTGTATAAGACACACACAATTTTTAGACTCTGAATTTTTTGACAAAAAGATGTGCGTCTTGTACATGGGGAGATAGGGTATATTGCATTCCCATGAAAAATGATTAACATGTTTATTGACACTGACAGTTGGCAACATGTGAGGTAATGGAAACTTACACACTGATGATGGAAATGCAAGTTGTTATAATTGCTACACAGATCAATTTATCAGTATCTATTGAGGCCGAAGAGGCTCATACTCCATGACTTAGCAATTCTATGGCTAGGTATTTATCCTAGAGAAACTCACACCTGAGCAAGTGTGATGATGATTGTTGTACTATGTTTTGTAGTGAAAAATGTGAAACTAATATGTTTCTGTAGCAGATTAGATAAATAAAGCATGTTTTATCCATATATTTGCCTATTACATAGCAGTTAAAATTGATCAACAAGATCTACTTTCAATAACATGAGTAAATCTCAAAAATGAAATGTTGCATAAAATTTAAGATTCAAATAAATAGAGTAGAAGTCATTTATATAAATTCTTAAAATCATACTGGACTATTGTATTTCATTTTGTGTGGGTGTATCTATATGTCAAAAATTCCTGCAAGAAAATGAACACATTAAATACAGGAAAGTGATTATTTCTGATAAGGAAGGGAAATAAATGAGATTGTGGGACTTTAGATGTACCTATAACAGTTTATTTCTTAAACAAAATGATCAATAACAATCAAAGACTTGAAATAAATATATAACACAATATTAATATACATTAATTCTGGATGGTCATAACATTATTCCTTATAATATATTCAATTTTTAAAAAATATTTTTGAAATATTTAACTATTACAAAAACAACTTAGAATACATATATTTTACTATTTACCAGACTACCTGTATGTGATAAGCAGGGGCCCGTGCTCAAATAAACTGAGCTATCCTCAGCACCAGCGGTGACACTCAAACCAGCTGAGAAACTGGCTATGAGAGGGGAAGAGAGAGAGAAGGGGGGGGGGGAGAAATAGATGGTGGCTTCTCTGTGTGCCCTGACCAGGGAGTGAGCCCAGAACATCCTCATGCCAGGCTGACACTTTATTTACTGAGCCAACTGGCCAGAGCCTCTACTATTCTTGACAGTGCTTTTATAGTCTTTAAATTATTACATTTAGTTTTAGTCTCATATTTACCAATAAAAAATGATAGTGATCATCAAGGAAATATCAAAACTGTGTATTTCTTTGTCCTTATGAAAAAAAATTAGTGATTTGGGAAAGATGGTATGTGATCATTAGCTTATACAACTATTACAAGGATCATACTTGTCATTGTGTTTTTCTATAAGAGAAAATAATATGAACTTAGTGAAACTGACTTTGACTCAGTATGTAAATAAGCAGTAGCCAACATAAAATTTATAAAACCTGTAGATAGCATGTTAGAAATCATTGGGCCAGGCATTTTCAACTAGCATTTATGGATAGTCTCAAGAGAACATAGGTAAATTCTGAGAAGCAGTTGCATATCCTGAAATTTCATCCATTCATGATTTTAGGTATCTTTCTGTTGAGAGGATTCAGAGATTCTACTAGGTTTATGCACAGACTGACTTCTGCAATTTGGAAATGAGAAAATTGAGGTGGGCAGATAAATGACTTGGTTATGCATTCATAACTGGCACACAGCCCTTGCAATATTTTAGCTTTCTGGTTCAGTGTACACACACACACACACACACACACACACACACACACACACACACACACACACATTTTTTCAGTAAAGACACCACAGAAGGGTAGGAAAGGTCTAAAAACTCTTCAATGAATTTGTGAGAAGTATGTTTCTGAATACTGTAAGCAATAGCCTCTTCCTTGACTTTTATTCACTTTAGATAAAGCTTATTGAGACTTGTAGTTGGTGAGGAACTCTGACTTTTTCAATTATGGAGATGTTCTTGGCTCCTGAGTCTTGGTAATACAATGACTATGTTAAAAGGAAGAGACATTCACCAGAGACAATTCACATTTTGAATAGCAACTAGAATTTTGAGGGCCTAATGGTATCTATAAAGTATTAACAAGTCTAGGTTATAAATCAGGACAAATGGAAATAGTGAGGAAACTCTGGAATGTATTCTCATTGTGTATTACAAACATATTTTGCAGTTCTAGTAGCATCAGCATAGTACAGTAGCCAACTGTCTAATAAATTATTTAAAAATCATTAAGATAATAGGGAAAAACCACTCTGCTAATTTAGCAGATTATATCTGCTCTATCATATGTGAATGCATGATGAGCCTATCATGTTCTATTCTAAAGATATTTAGGGATAATACCTATGTCTTTCAATAACTGTAGATACTAATTTAAAAAGCAGATGATAATTTAAAAAATAAATAATGCTTGCACTCATTGGACAATATGTGGAATCTATTTTTGTACAATAAAGCTAGTATTCTTTTTTTTTTTTTTTTTTTTTTTTTTTTTTTTTTTTTTTTTGCATTTTCCGAAGCTAGAAACGGGGAGGCAGTCAGATAGACTTCCACATGCGCCCGACCGGGATCCACCCGGCATGCCCACCAGGGGGCGATGCTCTGCTTCTCCGGGGCATCACTCTGTTGCCTCCAGAGCCATTCTAGCACCTGAGGCAGAGGCCACAGAGCCATCCTCAGCGCCTGGGCCATCTCTGCTCCAAAGGAGCCTCAGCTGCGGGAGGGGAAGCAAGAGACAGAGAGGAAGGAGAGGGGGAGGGGTGGAGAAGCAAATGGGCACTTCTCCTGTGTGCCCTGGCCAGGAATTGAACCCAGGACTCCTGCACGCCAGGCCAACGCTCTACCACTGAGCCAACTGGCCAGGGCCAAAGCTAGTATTCTTTTTTCCCTTTCAATGACAGTAAAAGTTAAAATTATCAACACAATGGCCGTCATATAAAAATGCGTATTCATTGTGCATGGCACTATTTTCTTTTCTTTTTCTATTTTTACTTTTTATTTTTCCAAAGTTAGAAACGGGGAGGCAGTCAGACAGACTCCCACATGCGTCCGATCGGAATCCACTCGGCATGCCCATCAGGGGGCAATGCTCTGCCCATCTGGGGTGTTGCTCCATTGGGGTTGGAACCATTCTCGCACCTGAAGATGGCCATGGAGCTTTCCTCCGCAGCCGGTCAACTTTGCTCCAGTGGAGCCTTGTCTGAAGGAGAGGAAGAGAGAGATAGAGAGGAAGGCGAGGAGGAAGAGTCTGGGTGCAATGGGTGCTTCTCCTGTGTGTCCTGGCTGGGAATCGAATCCCAGACCTCCATAGGCGGGGCAGACACTCTACTGCTGAGCCAACTGGCCAGGGCTGGTACTATTTTCTTATGCAATCTTATTCCCATGCAATAACTCTCACCTTTTTATCATTTTTATTACCAGGTGAAAAGTGTGTCTACATGCATATTAGAAAAAAATATTGCTAGCACTTAAATTAGTTTTATATGTCTAACTAAAATTCCCATAAAAATAGCATACATAATAGGAGTTTTCAAACTGATTTGTGGAAGCTTTTGTGTGAAGGTTTTGCTACTATCTTTGCAAAAAGAATCCAAAATCAAGGTGAAAAATATAAGAACTCACTTGGGACTTTTGTTAAAGTTAGTTATGAAAATAGATAGTCATCTAAAATAAACATAAGAGTCCAGGATCAAATGGCAGTGGGGAATTATAAGCCAGTAAATGAGTGATTTCTATTAGAATCTTCTTGGTCAGGTGAAGGTCAAGGAAAGCAGGGGATCAAGGACAGGGTCTGCTATTCTAGGGAAAGACATACAGGGTGTGAGTCTGAAGATAAGTCTCTATTATGTCAATCAACAGAAGGGGCAGGTAGCTAGGCCCTGATTGGGATGAATTCAGCATCTACCTTCTAATCAGGTGGGGCAGCAGAATGATAGAGGTACATGTGATAGAAATTCAGGAAGGTGGGTTGTCCTCTCTGAGGGTTGTAGGAGTAGGTACTACTAGGTGCCTAATCACCGAGGCAGGTTGTCAGCGGCAGATAAATTTTGTATCTGGATGGGCCCTAGAATATGAGGTTTGAGATATATATAAATATGGGAGGATAGATGGGTAAGGACTTACTTTGATCACTGACCTCAGAGGCCTTGGCGATCATCTACATCAGAAATTTTCAACTTTTTTTATCTCATGGCACATGTAAACTAATGACTAAAATTCTGCAGCACACCAAAAAATAGTTTTTGCTGGTCTAACAAAAAGAAAAAATAAGATATAATGTTGATTCATGTATATCAACGGCTATTGTTGTGTTAGCTGTTATTATTATTATTTTTATTTGACAGTGTAAGGAAGAAGAGGTCAGTGCACCTGACTAAATAGTCAGGTATTGCATACTTTAAAATTTTTATGTCGCAGCAGCATTCCATGGAATACTGTTTGAAAATCACTGACTAAGAACGTGACCCTCCTTTTGTAGATGAGAGAACTAAGGATTACAGAGGCCTCTGTTCCTTAAATTATGGAACCTCCTGGAATTAGACTCGGATCTCCTACCTACCGATATGAGTGTTCTTTTAATAGCATTATAATTTCTATAGTCCTGCAAGAATGACTCATTGTGAAGCTGCTGAACTGTTTGAACAGGATTTTGAACACTCCTTTGTGCTAGAGACAAAGTTAATCTGAGAATTGGACATGGGACTAAAGTTAGTAATTTGAGTTAAAGGATATAATTATCACCTTGACACTCCTCCCATCTATGCTCTCTTTCTTTGAATATGGGCAGGCAATTTGTGATTACAGTCAAGTGTTACTATGTGAGTTCCCAGCCTAGATCATAAAAGTTATAACAGCTTCTAGGTAGTTTTCCTAGGATGCTCACTTTTGAAACCCAGCTACCCTGCCATAAGAAACCCAAGCAGTTGCTAAGGGGCTCAGTATCCCTGGCCGAGGTCCCAGCTGGCAGTCTACATTTATTTTCAACTTATATAAAACCATCTTGAAAATGGACTCTCTAGACCCCTTTCAAACTGCCAATAGCTGGTGCCACATGGAGTAGTAGTAGCATGTTTATCTATGAGAAACATAAATAACTGTTGTCTTAAGATGCTAAGTTTTGGGGGTGGTTTGGCATATCGGATGCAGTGTACTTGCTTACTAAGTGATGGTTATCAGTGAGACCATGTATTCAAGAGGGCTTTAAAAACTGTTTAGGTTTTATTGTTTCTATTCTTTTTTTCAAAACTTGATTTTGAACTTGTGAACAAGTCTGTTTAAGTAGCTAAACAAGAAATGCACATTTGTAGGTTTGTGTTTTTGGAGACCACAGTAATCTTACTAGTTGTTCTTCTGTTTGTTGGTTTTATCCTGATGCCAGGCTGTTTTGTGTTCAAATCTTAGATCTGCTATTTATGGTGGGATCTCTGACAAGATATTTTATCTTTCCCTGCCTCAATTTTTCACCTATGAAATAGATCCAATAACTCTCACACAAGATTCTTTTGTGGCAGTTGTATGGGAAGGTTATTCAGCAGCTTGAATATGACCTGGATTTGAATTCAGGTAATGACACCTATAAGGCATAAAGTATTAAGCAAGTGACTCAACCTCTCTAAGACTGAACTTTTTCATTTGTAAAATAAAACAGTATAAGTACCTAATCCAGCATTGTGACTTTGAGACAGTAAAACAAATAATTCATGTAAATTATATAGCATAGTATGGTATATAGTAAATGTTCAATACATGTTTGCTATTATTATTATATGGGAGTTAAATCAGATGATCTTTCAAAGCTTAAAACTATTTTTTAGATTGGTATATAGTAATAGCTATTAAAGAATACTGTCTTTATCCCAGATCCTTCTCCATACCTCATGATCCACTCAGTTGATTATAATAAATTTATATTAGTTACAGCTTTAATTAAACATGGAAAAATTGCTTTGAAAGTGAGAAGGTAGATTTTAATTCTGAATGACTTTGATTGTTGAGTAGATTAAAAAATGGGATGCTCAAATGTAAAATCATTGATTCTGTCTGAATAAAGTTGAAGAGCTAGTAGCCAAAGTGGCTGAGAAGCCACATATTAGTCAGAAATATAGCACTGTTAGTGAAAACGCCAGTACATGAGAATGTTTAAAACCAGTATGCCAAATAACTACTATTACTGCTACTGTAACAACTACTTGCTAGTCATATCATTTTGCTAGTTACTAGTGTAATCTAATCCTAAGGAAATTTATCAGTTTATTTAATCCTCACGACAAGCTTATGTTGGAGAGGTTAGCGGCATTATAGTTGTCTCTGGTCAATCATTAGGAAGAAAGATCCTCACTCTTTAGAGATGAGAGTTGAATTCTTTGAATGAAAGAAATTGCACAAATGCAGTGACAGTGATTGAAGGGTTTGAAAATAAAACATTTTTTTTTAATAATTTTTTTTTATTTTTTACAATGTATTTTTTACATTTTTTTTATTTATTCTTTTTTTTTTTTTTTTTTTTTTTTTTTTTTTTTTTTTTTTTTTAGAGAGAGGAGACACAGAGAGAGAAAGAGACACAGAGAGGAAAGAGATAGAAAGAACAGAGGGAGGAGCAGGAAGCATCAACTCCCATATGTGCCTTGACCAGGCAAGCCTGGGGTTTCAAACCGGCAACCTCAGCGTTCCAGGTTGACGCTTTTACCCACTGCGCCACCACAGGTCAGGCGAAAATAAAACATTTTGAGGAACAGTTTAGAAACTGCAAGTTAGTCAAAGAATGAAAAATAAGAGATGTCATAAGAAAACCTCTCAAGTGTGTGCAGGATTATGGTAAACAGGTACCAGTTTCATGCAATTGCACAAGGACAGGAATAAAGATAAAGTTTTAGCATGAATAGCATAGGTTAGACACAAGAAATGTCTTTCCCTCACTGAGAGTTATTAACTATTGAGTGAAGCTAATGAAAGAGATGGATAAATTTTATTCCCTTCACTTTTTTTAAAGCATAGGTTTATTTTTGGAATGACATTAAGTAGTATTCTGGAAGAGATGGGCAATCTCTCGATTGTATTTATCTTTCTGGGTCTATCTTTTAAACAATAATAAATTATATATATGTTTCTAACCTTTCTTTCACTGAATTTGTGATTGTTCATTTGTCTAACTTTTTTTTTTTTCGTTTTTGGCCTTCTAAGTATCAGATATTCTTTTCTGTCAGCCTGTCTTTTGTTCCTTCCATTTATTCTTGAGAAGATATGTATCTCAAAGGTGTATGTCTACATTGACATGTACTTCAAAGAATATATTTAAAAAGTGATGAAATTTAGATCAGATTTACTACATGGTAGCAAACAAGGTCAAGGGGGGAAGGAATGGTTAGAGTTAGTCCAAATTTACTTTTATAATGTTTTTTACTATTTTTTATTATTTCTATTTTATTACTTTTAATATTACAGTTTTTATACAGTGTGTCCGTGAAGTCATGGTGCACTTTTGACTGGTCACAGGAAAGCAACAAAAGAAGATAGAAATGTGACATCTGCACCAAATAAAAGGAAAACCCTCCCAGTTTCTGTAGGATGAAGTGGCAACATGTGCGCATGCGCAGATGATGATGTAACACTGTGTCTACAGCGGAGCAGCCCAAGGCCATGCCAGTCGAAATGTGGACGGTATAGAGGAAAGTTTAGTGTGTTCTGTGGCTCGCTAAATTCAAATCCGTGACCAATGTGCAGTGTGAATATCAGCGCATTTATAATGAAGTGCCACCACATAGGAATAACATTACTCGGTGGGATAAGCAGTTGAAGGCAACAGGCAGTTTGGTGGAGAAACCCCGTTCTGGTAGGCCATCAGTCAGTGACAAGTCTGTAGAGGCCATATGGGATAGCTACCTAAGGAGCCCTAAAACATCTGTGTGTGAGCCCACATCGAACTGCACTGAATAGGTATGAAACTGGGAGAGTTTTCCTTTTATTTGGTGCAGGTTTCACATTTCTATCATCTTTTATTGCTTTCCTGTGACCGGTCAAAAGTGCACCATGACTTTATGGACACACTATATTTGTGTGATTCTTTACAGTTTACTAAATAATTATAATACATTTTTGGCAGATTGTGATGATAACGATCCCTGAGGAATCACACCCCTGATGAATCAGTGTATGGGTATATCAGCCCTATATCTCTGTACAGTCCCTTCCCACACTCCAGGTTTGGCGATGTGACTTGCTTTGGTCAACTGGACATTAGTAAATGTGATTCAAGCAGAGGCTTGATAGATATTTGCACATTGTGACTTGTCCACTTGGAAAATGCTGAAGTTATGTGAAGACCAGAAGTGTCAGACAAAAGTCCCACAGGCCCCCACCAGACATGAATGAGACTGCCCTGGCCTCTCTAGACCCAACAGCTCCTTCTCATGGGCACATACAAGAGAGACCATTAGAAGATGCCTCAGCTAAACCCCTCCCAAAGCAGAATACTAAGTTAATGTATGATTTTTACTTAGACTCCTCAGTTTTAGGGTGGTTTGCTATACAGCAATAGGTAACTGATACACATATTTGAAAAGTACGGAGATACCAATCCTGTGAAGCAGTTAGGAAGGTAATGTTGTCTCAGTTTTACATATGAGGAATCTATGGCTCAAATACAGGATTGCTATTAGTTTTTCTTCTACTATACTTTATTAATTCCCACAGCAGCTTTAGAAGAAAAACAAAATCTGACATTTATGTCATAAAGTCTTTCAGAAATAAAAAATTCTTAAACAAAATATGAATCATATTTCCAAAGTCAGGATTATTTTATTTTATATTTGAAAAGATATCTTTAACATATCTCTGCTAAGACATCTCCTTTATATTAGCTACCACTAGAAAATGTACTTAGAGAGAAGAAGAGAAGGCCTGACTGAGGGTAGTAATTATGGATGTGGAATAGCCATAAGAGTTGAACTAAATTTACACAAAAACCTTTGTTCATATAAGAAAATTTAATTCTCCATCATGATCTCTTTGTAAAGAGAATTTCGTGCTTTTCTCCTGGTTGCTAAATGGTACTTCATTAGCCGCTGTTTTAAAACAGGTCATCACTTACACTTTTATCAGCCTTTTAAAAAAACCCAACATAATTCACAGCTTCCTTTGAGGACAAGGTAAAATTTCAGTTCATATTTTATTCTTTTTAGTTCTCTTTTTAAGGCATGGTCTTATATCTGGGTCATCATCATAGATGCTTGAAGTGATATTTTTTTGTGCAGCAGAATGAAGTGAAGTGAATTGGTTATTTTAACTCTAGAAAGGGAACAGGCAGTTAAGCTGATAGTAAAGATGTAGACAGTAAGGGATGTGATTTATTAGGTCCCTGATGACCCTAGGATATCATGCAAGAATGCCTTCGTTACTTTGGCATTTTCTCAGATGAGTAGCAAACACTGGCATACATCTTGAACATTTTCTTAATGAGATGCCATCCCTCTCTCTCTTTTTTTCTCAAACAGTTTGACAACTTCCTCTGCTTTCAATCTCACAGATTTTTATTTATTATTTTATTTTTTGTGAGAGAGAATGAGAGAGAGAGGACGGGAAAGAGTTGAGAAGCATCAACTCATAGTTGTGGCACTTTATTGATTGATTCTCATACCTGGCTTCTCATACAAGGGGGCTGTAGATGGGCCAGTGACCTCTTGCTCAGGCCAGCGGCCTTGGGCTAAAGTCCAGTGGTGGGATTCAGCCAGCTTGCACTAGTTTGGCAGAACTGATAACTAATTTTGTGTTGAGTTTGGCAAACTGGTGATTAAAATGGAACTTTTAACCAGGGTTCTCTCTAAGGTGGGCGCATGGGAAGCCACCTAATGTAGAAATCACAAATTTACGTTCCTTACTCTGTTTTAAAGTTCATCTGTGCAACAGCGTATTCTAAGTGCCCATATTAATGTTCTGTTCATTGGTGAAAAAAAATTGCAAGTGAGGACTCCAATAAAGAAGCAATATGAAAATATCTTAAATTACAGTTTCAGGTTTTTTTTGTCTGGTATTAGTTAATATTTTTATTAATATTTTAAAACTCTAATCTAGTTTTGTGTATCACTTTTATTGTTCTTATTTAAGTATTAAATGCATGAAATAATAAACTATTTTCTGTATATCTTTTTTTATACTTAAAATGGTCATTCGGGCAGAGAACTGGTTGTTAAATTATTTGAATCCCACCACTGCTCAAGTCAGTGACCATGGGCTCAAAACAGCAACCTTGGACTTTAAGCCAGCAACTGTGGGATCAGGCTGATAATTCCAAGCTCAAACCTGATGAGTCTGTGCTCAAGCAGGCGACTGCGGGTTTCAAACCTGGGACCTCAGCATTCCAGGTGATATTCTATACACTGCCCCACCACCAGTCTCTGTGATTTCTTGTTCAAAGTTAATTCATTAAAAGCAATAAAAACGTGTCTTGTTCTCAACGTTACTGTGCATAGAATTATCTGGGATGTTTATTAAAAGTAGACTGTTTCATCACTTAAAATATTTTGACTTAATATAGATTTCCTGGTGCTCCAAGAATTTGTCTGGTGTTTGTGTGTGTGTGTGTGTGTGTGTGTGTGTGTGTTTGTGTGTGTGTGTTGAGACAAGCACCTAGGTGATTCTGAAACAGCCTAACAACCAAGTTTCATAGCCTCGGGTATACTTATGCTGTTATTCACTCCTTCCAATCCATACTAGTATTCACACATATGTCTAAAAGAATATTTAAAGACCTATGGTAAAGAGTGGGAATAATCAGTGGTAAAACTTTTTGTAGTGAATACAAGATACACAAATGACTAAAAAGTAGATTTTTTTTCACCTTGGCAAGAACAAAATACAACAGCAAAAATCTCAGATGGTTGTTGTGCTTTCATGTCAAAAAATGTTCCAGATATGCAGTACTCCTAAATTAAGCATTGTTTTTAAAATAGAATTCGCAAGATTTTGTTTATGTACACATCAGTGCGTTAGTTCATGTGGGGGTACAGCACGGGTAACTGTTGATTAGTGACAAGTTGTCCTAAGCAGCGCCTGCATTCTCACACTGGGCTTTCAGTGATGCTCATAATCTCGATGAATTAGATTTTTCTCTTTAAGGAAACAAACTCAACACTATTTTCATTTTGGTACTTACTAAAATAAATGTGACTGCTAACAGGCATACTTCCGTGTAGCAAGGTTAAATCAGAGGTATTGATGCTCTGCTCCTCCCCAGGCTGAAGAGTTGAGAATATTTGATGCTGATTAATGTTTGCTAATGGAATGCAAACAGAAGAAAGGAACTTAAGCTGGCTTTGTCTTATTTATATCCTTTACTTTGTTTGTTTTAAAGGTCACATTGACTGTAATGTTTTCTTCATGCAGAAATAGAAATGGTCTATACAAAAATGTTTCACCTGAAGATATATGTTAAAACAGTACATTGAGAGAAAACATTAATTATAATTTTATTTTTAATGAATAAGATTGTATTATTTTTTAATTTATCCCACATTTTAGAAAATACGACTAGTTTATTTTTCCTTGGCTTGATGAAGAATTTGCGTATATGTATATATAGATATAGTATACATACTATATCTACACACACACACACACACACACACACACACACACACACCTGCAGCTGTAAGTGGAATAAAATTCTGGGATTTTTGATGAAGCCAGGAACACAGATGCAGTTATAAAATGTCTGTTATGTAGATGGTAGATAAAACCAGTAGATAATATGATACTTTTCTAGGTAGTTTAGTTTTGTGGAGAGTGAGAAGAGTTGAGGGTAAGATTCTTGAGAAATGAACATTTATAAGCCAAAAGGGGAATACATCTTCCAAAACTGAATTTACACCTTTAATCGCTTTAAAGTCATTGCAAAGATAATCATGTCTATTTTTCTGCAATTACATCATGTTGAAAAGACATAAAAGAAATAGTTAATGATATAAGAGAGAGTTAAGTGAGAGAGTGTCTTGAGGATCAAAGAGAAGAGGGAAGAAAAGCCCTAAGAGTGCTCATTAGATTTAGCAATTAGGTGGTCACTGTTGACCTTGGCAAAAGCATTTTAATTTTCAGGAGAAACTGCAGTGAGTTGGAAGAAAGAAAGGAAGACAGAGCAGGCTATTACTGTATGTTTGCTTGAGAGGGAAGAGAATGTTGTGGTGGATTGATAATGTTGTAGTAGGGGCACCCCTCAGAAAGCAGTGGTTGCTTTGTTTAACAGAGTGGGAGGGACTTGGGTTCTTCGCGAGCTGAAGAGAAGGTGATAGTGAGCACGAAAGTTAAATATACAAAACGGAGAAAGGATAATGTAGATGGAACTAAGTCCTAAATGATATGGAGAAAACTGAGTGTTTAAATTGACAGATTAGTCCTAGCTGAAGGTGCCCCTTTCCTCTGAGATTAGAGGAAAGGAGTTAAAGGTATATTTGATGTATAGGGTAAAAAAAAAAGCCTAATTCTTTCTTAATTTATTATAAACTGTCAAAGAAAGGAACCATGTGAAATTAGAATATCATCATGTTCAGGGTGCATGAAAAGTGCTATTATCCATAGTACACAATTAATGATCAAGATGGGAACTTACAGTGAACTTCTATTATATTGAAGAGCTCAGATAGGTCACTAATATGAGGAAATGAGTGGGCAGAGATTACATACGATGTGCTAACCACAGTTCTGTGATGTGTGGAGAGAGGAAGCCGTTTGTCACAGAATCAATGTAGAATGCCTGTACATTTTCTCCCTTTGATTTTCAATCATAAACTTTCATTTGAAATCCTGCAATTACAAGGTTATCGCTGTAATATCGTTATTATATCTTAGTATGTAAATTCCTTTTGTACTAAAATTATTTATTTTCAGAATTGTGTCCAAAGTTTGCGTACAAGCATTTATTTACTCAGTTAGCTATTAATTTCTCTTAGTTTTTCTAGAAAGAATTTAAGGACATTAACATTAAGAAACTTGAACATTGAGTCTACATGCAGTAATAGTGTGAATGTATGATTGAAACAACACAGACCTGTCACATAGCAAAGAGGAACACATTAATTTAACCACCATCAGTATCAGATTCACACAGAGTTGTGAATGTATAATGGTCAGGGATTTGATAGCACTTACTTTTCTTACATTTTTGCCAGAAACAAACATCTGGAACATTGCCTAATGAACCCAGTTATTCTCCATCTGTTTTGTCCTGGATTTATTCCCATTTGCTTTGTAACTGTGATTAGGAATTTTAAGGAGAACAGTTTTTTGTATTCTTAGGTCATAAGAATCAATAAAATTTTGCTTAATGACGTGGACTATGTAACATTTGAGAGTACAAATAAGAAAATATTTTGGTTTAATTAGAGAAAAGAGAAAAATGATCTGATATGGTTTGCGAGTGAGCTTACTAAAGCCATTTATTTTTGTGCATGTAGTTATAATTATATCCAATCTGGTAATCAGACTAACTGGAGAGAACTGTAGTTTGAATCTGAATTTTAGAACATGTAAATTTCATTTAGAACATGTGATTTTATTACTTACAAATGCACACTGCATTTAATATTAGACTAAAATTGTTTTTAAAGAGTAAGTTTTAAGAAACCTACTCTAGTATTAGGTGATTATATAATTATATGAATAGATGTAGCTAGAATGATATTGCTTTTTTTTTTTTTTTTTTGACAGACACAAAGAGAGAGTCAGAGAGAGGGACAGAGAGACAGGAAAGGAGAGAGATGAGAAGCATCAATTCTTCATTGTGGCTCCTTAGTTGTTCATTGATTGCTTTCTCATATGTGCCTTGTCAGGGGGCTACAGTAGAGTGAGTTACCCCTTGCTCAAGCCAGCGACCTTGGGTTCAAGCCAGTGACCTTTGGGCTCAAGCCAGTGACCATGGGGTCATATCTATGATCTCATGCTCAAGCCAGGGACCCCACGTTCAAGATGGTGAGCTTGCGCTCAAGTCTGATGAACCTGCGCTCAAGCCTGTGACCTCAGGGTTTCAAACCTGGGTCCTCAGCATCCCAGTCTGATGCTCTATCCAACTGTGCCACTGCCTGGTCATGCTGATATTGCTTTAAGAGTTTATAATTGTAGTGCCTTGGAGAATATTGTGAGTTCAACCCACTATATTTATTCATCTATGAAAAAAGAATAATGCCCTCTTTTCCTTGGTAGATCTATGGGTAAGTTGGGACTGGCAATGTCATTGTAAATATGTGCAGTGGTATATCTTCCAACACTAAACTTAAACCTTTAATTACTTTAAGCCATCACAGAGATAATCATGTCTATTTTTCTGCAATTACATCATGTTTAAAAGCATTTATGTTCAATAGAATTGTATTACACTCAGATATCATACCTTCTGTGTTGTAAAGAAGAATGTGTGTCAGTATTAATCATGTACTTTCATGTTACGAGTAGAAACACAATGTAATTATATCTTTGGATTATCAAATACTTTATTCAGCAGGTAATCACTTAATGTGTATTATAGGCAGTTGATTATGCTTTCATTTTAATTATACCAGTTTAAGTGGATAATAACTAACCCTGTCAGGTGACTCTGACAACTTTCCAAGGCACATTTTAACCACCATTGGAGATAATAAGAGACTGCTCTATATTTGTATGACAAGTTTTATTTGGTTCAAGCTTTCATCATACTGCATATCACAATACATTTTTGAGGAAATCAGGATAAATACTAATCAATACCCACTGTTTTATACTCTTGCAATATTCATATCCTTTCACCTCTGCCATCTTTTTTTTTTCTTTTTTATATTTAAAAAAGTTACTATTGTTATTTTTAGCTGTTCATCCTTAAAAATTTTTTTAAAGGTAAGAACCATATGTGGTCAGTTCATCACAATGTCACTACTGTCTAGCCCATTGTTTTGCACAGGACATATTCTCTACAATTCTTAAGAGATAAGTGTGCTTCCATTTTATCAGAGAATGAATTAAAGAGAAATCAAAATGTGTGCTGAAGGTTAACTAGAAGCAGAATTTATTTCTTTTATTTTTGAGTCTCATTTCTCTCCTCCCTCATGCGATCATTTCCATACTGTTTAGCCTTCTGTCACATTGCCCAAATTGGTAACCAAATTTACATGTGGAGCTTAGTGGTTGATAGTCAACTGTTGAAGAACTCTCATAGTGTAAATAACATTTTATATTATCAGTCATTTCAGCTGTAAGGTTTGGAATTGGTATGAATGGATTCTTGTATACTTTCATTTTATGAAAATTATAAAAAATGCAGTAGATATTCATCTGTCCTAAATGATGGAATATAATGCCATTGAGCCTCTAAGTTTAGCTACAAATTTCTCTCCATAAATAATGTTTAATTGGTATCAGATATTTAGTTTATAAATTGTTATATATTTTTGAATTTACATGATACCCGGTAGCCAGATCTTAAAAATTTATTTAAACATGAAAGATAATAATTAGAAAAAATCTTTTCTTCTTCTATAAACTTGTATAGATTGTTTGATTTGAACTTATTGAGTCTTGCACATCTTTTAAACATGAAATTGATAATTTAATAATTTTTATTACTCAAGATATACCAAAATAGATATTTCTTCAGTGACTGAAGAAGTCTGGAAGTCATTTATAACAAGGTAAATTTTCATAATTCTCCAGCTAACAGGAGTTCTTGGGGTAATAAAAGCCAGTCCAATAAAAATATAAAAAATTTACTGTTAAAAGTCAATAATGTAGTGTTGCTGAAATTCTCATCATATGTTTAAAGTAAGAGATCATAATCTGTAGATGTATGCCTCCATGGAAATTAGACATGTTGAAAATCTCTAAAGGAGCCCTGATGTAGAAATAAACAATTGATTAATTAAGAAAAACTTCTGGCTATGGTCTAAATGTAAGTTGAACTAATTTTCTTTTGTTAAGGGACATACATTTAGATCAAGGCAATTTTGATAAATTGCAGTCCTCATCTGAAACACAAGTTAACTTGTAGTACTTGTTGCATTTGAAAAAGAAAATATTGCAGATGAGGGAATTATCCATCCCTTAACATACTGTTTCTTTCCTTATTTTGTTTATGGCCAGAATATCTTTAAAAAGTCTTTTCTTGTTAGCAAGATAGAAGAGATTTTATTTTTAAGTTCTGGCTCACCTTTGATCTACAATTCTGCTCAAATAAGAGTCATCTTTTAATTTAGTTTGTTCAAAGTATTCAACATTCTCTTTAGGCATCTTGACTCTTCCGCCAAAATCTCACAAATGTACTCAAGGGAGATGAAAGAACTTGATCTGCACTGGTTTCAAGACAGACTTTTGGTGGAAGTCCAACTTCTTTCCACTATAAATATAGGACAACCAACTAAAATATAGTGCCTACAAATGCCAAAGGGAAACAGTTTTGGGTCTTGATTCATTTAGCTATGTATCACATAGAATGCCTAACTAAATATTCTCATTTTAACTACTTAGCTTCCTCTCCTCTAAAAATTACTCTTCCTTCTTTTGTATTTCTTAGTTTTTTCCCTAGAAAAATTATCATCAATTTTCTTAAGCTACAAAGTTAACATCATTGTGGATTCCTTCATTTGTGTTATTCTCCAGTTTCAATGGTATGCACAGTAGAGTGAATTTATTTCTAGACTGAGTGTTAAATGCATTCCTTCACCATTTCAACAATTTCCATCTTACTTCAGGCCCCAATCATGATTTTTGCTTTGCAATCGATCCTTCACAAAACTACTTTATAAATTTTCTAATTAGATGACTAATTATGGCCCTTTTGGAGAAAAAAAATAAAAAATAGTAGAGATAAATTTCATAGTATGGAATTTATCATTTCTGACTTACCAAACTTATTTTTAAAACTCGTCATTTATTCCCATATTAACAGGGTAGTGATCCCTAGGAGCATGAGGTGAGTTCTACTACTGTCCCAGGTGGCTCCTTAGAGATATTTTCCAGGCTACACGACAGAGAGAGAGAATCAAAAAAGAACACAATACACTCTTTCGGTAGAGACAGAGTCCAGTGTCAGTCCAGTGTTCTGCTGTAATTGGCAGAACAAAGCATAAAAGGGAGTGGAACTGCACAGATTGTTTCAGATATGTGCAAAAAAAATCCCTTTCAGTTTTTACCTGAGCACTTACCTGTGTATTCAGGGAAAGAATGACTGTAAGTGAAAGGTAGAACAACTCCAAAGGTCACATAGGACAGGGGCTGACTCATACCCCAACAAAGAAGAGTGGAACAATTTAACACAAAATAAATCTAGAAAAATCATCAAAAGTCATACAAAAAAGAAGAAAAATATAGACCAATACAGTAGAAAAACCAATGAAACACAAAATAAATATAATGAAAACTAAGTCATAATATTAATAAGAAAGTATATCCCACTTATTGAAATATTTTCAAATTGTACATCTAATAAGGAACTGTTATCCATGATACAGAAAGAACAATTACAGCTCCATAATAAAAGACAACTCAATTAAAAATGAGCAAAGAATCTGAATAAACAGTTCTCCAGAGGAGATATACAAATGGCCAATAAGCAGATCAAAAGATGTTCAGCATCATTAGTCATTAAGGAAATGTAAATCAAAATCACATTGAGATTTAATAAGATATCTATAATTAAAGAGATAGACAAAAACAAGTATTGGGGAAGATATGGAAAAATTGTAACCCTTATACATTGTTAGAATGTAAAATGCAGCCACTTTCTAAAATAGTTCTTTTACTTCCTCAACTGGTTAAACACAGAGTTACTATATAACCTAGCAATTTTACTATTAGCTATCTACCCAAGAGAATTGAAAATTTATACCCATACAAAAACCTGTACATGAATGTTTATAGCAATGTTATTTATAATAAACAAAATGTGGAGACAACCTAATGCCAACAAATGAATAGATACATAAAATGTGGTATATCCACACTACAGTTACATGATTTGGTCACAAAAATAAATGACGTACTGACATGTGCTATAACAGTGGTCCCCAAACTTTTTTAGGCCACGGACCAGTTTAATGTCAGAAAATATTTTCACGGACTGGCCTTTAGGGTGTGTTGGATAAATGTATCATGTCACTGAGACAAACGTCAAGAGTGAGTCTTAGATGGATGTAACAGAGGGAATCTGGTCTTTTTTAAAAAATAAAACATCATTCAGACTTAAATATAAATAAAACAGAAATAATGTAAGTTATTTATTCTTTCTCTGCGGACTGGTACCAAACGGCCCACGGACTGGTAGCGGTCTGCGGCCCACGGGTTGAGGACCACTGTTCTATAACATGGATGAGCCATAAGCACATTATGCTAAGTGAAAAAATCCAAACACAATAGACCATATATCGTATGATTACATTTAAACAAAATGTCCATAATAGGTAAATCTATAAGAAAAAAAGTAAATTAGTAGTTGCTATGGACTGAGAGGACCACGGAGTTGGAATTGACTGCTATTGAGTATGGAATATCTTTTTGAAATGATAAAAATGTCATAAAATTAGTGTCTGTGGTTGCACACACTGTATATGTACTAAAAACTACTGAATTTCAACCTTTAAATGGTGAATAATTGTCTGATGTGTAAATTATCTCAAAAATTTTGTTATTAAAAATAAATTTATATGAATAACCCAAAATTTATTAAATTAAATTTTTACTTAAAAATATTTCTATGAAGAAAATTCCAGACCAAGATACCTTCACTGGTATAGCCTATGAAACACTTTATTTTATTTTTTAAAATTTTTATTAATTTTAATGGGTGACATCAATAAATCAGGGTACATATGTTCAAAGAAAACATGTCCAGGTTATCTTGTCAATCAATTATGTTGCATACCCATCCCCCAAAGTCAGATTGTCCTCCGTCACCTTCTATCTAGTCTTCTTTGTGTCCCTCCCCCTCCCCCCTTCCCCTCTTCTCCCTCCCCCCCCAACCTGTAACCACCAAACTCTTGTCCATGTCTCTTAGTCTCATTTTTATGTCCCACCTATGTATGGAATAATGCAGTTCTTGTTTTTTTCTGATTTACTTATTTCACTCTGTATAATGTTATCAAGATCCCATCATTTTGTTGTAAATGATCTGATGTCATCATTTCTTATGGCTGAGTAGTATTCCATAGTGTATATGTACCACATCTTCTTTATCCAGTCATTTATTGAAGGGCTTTTTGGTTGTTTCCAGGTCTTGGCCACTGTGAACAATGCTGCAACGAACATGGGGCTACATGTGTCTTTACGTATCAATGTTTATGAAACATTTTAGAAAGAAATAATATCAGTTCTTCAAAAACTCTTTCAGAAAATAAAAGAGGAGGGAATATTTTCTAACCCATTTTATGAAGCCAGTTTTATTCAGATTTCAAATAAAATACATTGGAGATAAGAAAATTACAGATCAATATCTGTTATGAACATATACTCAAAAATCATGATCAAATATTGGTAAATTGAACTTAACAATATATAAAAAAGGTAATATTTCTTGACCAACTGGGTTTTATCCCAGGAGTACCAGATAGATTTATCATTTGAAGACAACATAACTCACTACAATAACAAACTAACAAAGGAAAGTGATACAATTTCCCCAATAGATGCAAAAAAGCAGTATTTTTTATAAATTAGGAATAAGAGAGAATATCCATAATCAGTTAAAGTGTATATAAGAAAATCCTACACCCAATATCCTCATACTTAATGATAAAAACATAAATGCTTTTTACTTAGATGGGGAACAGTTTCTTTTACCATTTCAATTCAATATTTTACCACTTGTACCATTTCGGTAGAGGACTGATTTAGCTCAGTTCACATCAGTGGGATTACTGAGCCACTTGACTCAGCCTCTGGTAGAGAACTGAATTCTCCTCACATTTTGAATTCTCCTCAATATTTTGCTCATTCCACTTCTTTTAAAATATTTTTTATTTTTCAACTACAGTTGAAATTCAACGTTATATTAGTTTCAGAAGTACAACCCAGTGATTACACATTAGATAGCTTACTAAGTGATCATCCTGATTTGTCTCATCCCCATCTGACAGCACACATAGTTATTAGTATGTTATTGACTATTTTCCCTGTGCTTTATTTTACTTTCCCATGACTATTCTGTAAGAACCAATTTGTACTTCTTAATTCCTTCATGGTTTTCACTCATACCCCCAATCCCTCTCCCATCTGGCAGTCATCAAAATGTTTTCTGTATCGAAGAGTCTGTTTCTGTTTTGCTTATTCATTTATTTTGGGGTTTTTTTAATTCAATTGTTGATAAATATGTATTTATTGCCATTTTACTGTTTAAAAGAGCAGATTGTGTTGAGTGGTGGGAAACATGTAGGATATTTTTTGTTTGCCTCTCCAGATCATTTCCCTCTCTTCCCTTTGTGCTTAGAGACTTCTTCACCGGGCTACATTCCTGGCCCCCCGTGTCTCAGTAGGATCCGTCGTTTGGAGGAACGGGCACAGGAGAGACAAGATGGTGCAGACTAGAAGTTTCTATATTTATTTCTCCCTCTCCCTCACTGCTGCACCTTAAACTGGCAATAGCTGTATTCCTTGACCAAACAGCTCCCCGCTAAAGCTGCAGGTCTCCCTCATACTGTCCCTTCGCTTGTCTCTTGAGGCCCACAGACGGTAACCACTTCTGCTGTTGCCAACTCCAGGGTGACTGACTACCCCTCGGATTTCCTTAACGATTCCTACACCTTGATAAATAGTTTCTCATTTATTCATTAAATGATTCTCAATTATCCAGTCTTGAATGGGCCATTGAACTGATACAGAAAGAAATGAGGATATCATCTAGTTCAAATGCAGCAGGATTAATGAAAATTCAAATGTATATGACCCTGAAGTTGGTTTTGCTATGTTCATGTGAAGATGTGATTTAAGAGACTGAGTCTGTGGTAGTCAACCTGGTCTCTACTCACTAGTGGGCATTCCAGCTTTCATGGTGGGTGGTAGCGGAGCAACCAAAGTATAAATAAAAAGATAGATTTAACTATCGTAAGTTGTTTTTTTTTTGTTTTGTTTTTTTTTCATTTTTCTGAAGCTGGAAACAGGGAGAGACAGTCAGACAGACTCCCGCATGCGCCTGACCGGGATCCACCCAGCACGCCCACCAGGGGCGACGCTCTGCCCACCAGGGGGCGATGCTCTGCCCATCCTGGGCGTCGCCATGTTGCGACCAGAGCCACTCTAGCGCCTGAGGCAGAGGCCACAGAGCCATCCCCAGCGCCCGGGCCATCTTTGCTCCAATGGAGCCTTTTGGCTGCGGGAGGGGAAGAGAGAGACAGAGAGGAAAGCGCGGCGGAGGGGTGGAGAAGCAAATGGGTGCTTCTCCTGTGTGCCCTGGCCGGGAATCGAACCCGGGTCCTCCGCACGCTAGGCCGACGCTCTACCGCTGAGCCAACAGGCCAGGGCCCGTAAGTTGTTTTATAAAGATTTATTCTGCCAAACTGAGCAAAAATCCAACATAAAGCACTTGGTAAGTAATTATTATTATATGCTTTAACTTGCTGTAACTCTGCTTTATCAATTTTATAAAGTAAAGTTACTTCCCTACTTTATAAGTCACCATTACTGTGGAACCGATGGGTGGTTAGAAAATTTTACTACTAACAGAGATACAAAAGTGGGCAGTAGGTATACAGAGGTTGACTACCCCTGGACTGAGACATCACGGTCAATTTTATTCCATAGCCTTTACCTTGCTCACTGGCTAAAGGTGTTTCTGGAGTAGTGACCTCTTCGGGCCCTGCTCTGCCCCTTCTCCTTCCTATTTACTATTCACATAATTGGTGCTCCTGAACCAGATTTAAGCTGATTCACTTGGCTTATATGTGTTCATTTCCTATGTACAGAATGATTGTTGACTTGGTCTTAGTGGTCCCTGTATAAGTGATATGTAGTTGTGGTTTGGGAATAAGTTCAAAAAATTTTTAGCAGGCACATTCTTTTTTTAGTAGCTAGGCTATTTCTGCTCATTATGCTCAAATTGAACTTTATAGAATCAATAGGTTTCTTCAACAAATCTTTGTGATGAAATATGTCATTGGGGTTAAATTTTTTCTTTACACTTGAGCTGATTGTGAGAATTCATATTTTAAAGAAATCTAATGAAGAATCAATCATAATCACTGTAACATAAACACAAGAAATATAATTTCCCCCACTCATCTGAGAGAACAGGTATTTTATTATATAGTTGAGTTAGGAAAATGCCCATTTGAATTCGTTTTCTCCACATGTGTTTTGAAAAGAGTAGACATAGTTTTTTTAAAACGAGGTTAAACTGCAACTAGTTCTGTCAAGCTTTATTCTCGGGGTTATTGATGGGAATCAGGTGCACATCAAATCGAGTGCTCACATCTTTTCATTTTGATTGGCTTTTTCAGTGTCGATATTTTACTCATTTATCAATTATTATAGCATCTAGAACATGTATCACATAGATTGACTTTTATAATTATCACTTGATTTTTAAGGCCTATAAAATTTTTCATTTTTTGTATACATTCCTCCTGCATATAAGGCCCAGACTTTATATTTCGAGGTACTAAATTTCAACATCACATCAGATTTAATAAAATCTGAAAGTAAAATTTTTCCATTTTATGTACTAATATGAAATGCAACTGCTAAATGGTAGCAATTTTATATACAGTCGAGACTTGAGGGGTTAGCATCATGATAAAATATTCACAATTTCCTAAGCTGTAATTCTTGGTTACAAGTAGGTAATTATTTAAAAAAATATTATATTAAATTTTTTGGTGTCTGGATGAAAATGAGGTGTCTAATACATTTGATAAAGTCTATAGTCAGTCTATGTAGTAACATTATTTTTTTAAAGGTGCAAAGCAACCTTACATGGTGGATGTTCATGTAAATGGAACCAGAGAGGAATGAATGAAAGCAATGCTAAGCATCAGTGAAAACACAGTGTCAGGCAGGGAACTTACATTTGCAGGGGAGCTGCCAGTTAATTTATGTTACATTTCTTCATCAGTTTCATGGAGTCATTTACTTTCATGAGTCTATTTAAAACATACAAATGTATTAGTTTAAGAATTATTAATTGTATAATAAAAGTATACCATGTAGTACTTCTATTTTGCATTGAGAATTTGCATCCCTTATATAATTTGACCCTCTTAAATTCTCAGAGACAGGACAGAGAGAAAAAGCAAGGGCTACAACCTAGGTTTCTTCTCTAAACTTGTAATTTTATTTATAATAAGTATGTACTTTGCCTTAAGATAAAGCATTATTTTTTTGTTCAAAGGCCTCTGGCGTGAATTTTGTTTCATTCCAATATTTTTATAATAAAAATTGTTAAGTATACAAAAAGTTGAAAGAATTTCACAGTAAGCATCTATATACTTACCACCTCTATTTTTTGCCATTACCAAGAATATTATATTTGATCTATATTATACTTGATCTTCACATATTTATCCACTTACCAACCCTCTGTCTATTCATCAGTCCATTTAGTTTTGATAAATTTCTAGGTAATTATAGACAAATACAAATATCAATAAATATATCAACAAATATATTTAATTTTAAATAGAAATAACTAATATTTGATGAACACATACTATATTCCAGAACTAGGCTAAATATGTCCTTTGCAGTATTTCAGTGATACCCCCAGCGAAACTATAAGGAAGGCATTATTTTTATTAAAATTTTTCAAGTGAAAATACAGAGACTTAGAATGGAGATATAACTTTCTCAAGGTTATGTTTAATTGTAGAGGTTGATCAAGTCACGGATTTGACTAGTAAACTTTCTGAGATTATTATGTCTTTGTGGTAGGGCTGGGCTTTGAACCTAGAAAATCTAATTTCACAGCCAGGGCTTCTGTATTGATTTTCTATTGCTTCTATAACAAGTGGCCACAGTCTTGATGGCTTAAAACAACATCCATTTATTAATTCACAGTTTCATGGGTCAGAAGTCCATGCAGAATATGGCTCAGCTGGGTACTTTGCTCACAATCTCACAAAGCAGCTCTGGCCAGGTGGCTCAGTTGGTCAGAGCATCATCTGACATGCTGAGGTTATAATTTGATTTTCAGTCAGGACACATACAAGAATCAACCAATGACGGCATGAATCAGTGGAACAAGTCGATGTTTTTCTGTACATTTCTGTCTCTTTCCCTTCCTTTCTCTATCTCTCAAAAAAAAAAAAAAAAACCAAAAAAAAAACCAACCCAAAAATCTTACAAGGCTGAAATCAAAGTGTTCTCTGGGCTGGACCCTTAACTAGTTGCTCTAGGGGAAGATTCTACCTCATTCAGGTGCCAAATTCAGTTCTGTGCAGTCGTAGAACAGAGGTCCCCTCATGTAACAGGATGTCAGTCAAGGGGCTGACTTTGCTCCTAGAAGCTGCTTGATTTCCTTCTCTGCTTGCCATGTAGCTCCTTCGCAGTGGTGCTAAGTTGAGTTCCTTTCACACTGCACATTTTTCTACTTTTTCTTCTGCTTCATTTCTCTGCCTCCAGCCAGAGAGAGCCCTGTGCTTTTAAGTGCTCATGCGATTAGATGGACCCACTCAGATAACCTAGAATAAGCTTCCTATTTTAAGCTCCATCACCTTAATTACATTTGCAAAATTTCCATTGCTGTGTAATGTAAGAAGCCTTAGGTCCTTTCTCAACATGTTTATTCTAGTTATATTCTGAAGGGTATTTCTATATCATTGAATTCGTGCATCCAAAAAGCAATAATTCAGAAGACACAACAGATAGGGTTGATTTTATCTGTGAATGATAGATTATGGTCATTCATTCAGAAATGCCAGTGAGCTGATATGAATTTTAAGGTGGACGAGATCTGAGCTTCCCTGTCTGGCTTTTCTGCCTCATTTTACCATGACCTGTGTACACATTGTTTTTTATTAGTAGGAGATCTTTCACAAGATATGAAAACTCCTATAAGATTTTAAACGTTGAGGTATCCTTGTCAAATAAAAAATTCTTGCCCTCACAAGTATCAATAGCATATGCTTTCAACATCCACACTGATGCAGATGAATTAGCTCTTCACCACACTCTAATTGAGGCTAAAGACAGAAGATATAAATATTTATGTGTTAGTGTACACCTTCAAGGTATACTAAGACTGAAAATGTGTTAAAAACAATTTCTACTTGCCTTGGGAAATTTTATATATGCATCTGTTTAATTGTATTTATTTATATGTTTATATACATTACATATTTTAGGGTGATGTGTATAACCTGTTTTGAGATAGCGCCTCAGAACTGATTGGGACAGTCCCCGCACTGAAAAATTAAGGCTAATGGCATATTATGGATACTACACAGAATATAAATAGTGTTATGTAAACAACAATTTTGGGAAGCTACATGAGACTTATTTCTGTTTTATCCACTGTGCTATCACAGGTCAGGCACATGAGACTTATTTCTGCAGATGTCTTTAGATCAGTTATTTACTCTGTCCAAGAAATCCATAATCAAATTATTCATCCATAAATTTTTCAGTCTTCTAAAATGTTCTAAAGTATAGTAGCTCTTGGGTGTCATACCATTCTAAAAACTCCTTGTTACTACTGTATACTGATTGTCATGACCTTTCAGACTGTTCTGTGTCTAGCAAACACTTCCCATTTCAGTCTTCTGTATGATATTTACATCATAGTACAGATTTTAGCAAATCAATTTATTTCTCCTGCCAGTCTTTTTTCTGCTTTCTCTTCTGTGCTTCCTCTATTTCAAGTTGTACATCTAGAACAGTTCTTGTGTGTCAAGCGCTGTGGTATGCACTGGAAAGGGAAGTTCTGGTTAGGGTAAGGACATAGTCTTGCCCTTAAGAAAACTAGAATGCAAGCAAGATGAAAATTATAAACAACAATGAAAGTACAATGCTTTACGCTATTTAATACTTAGCATTTGGTAAACTGAGGAAGTAGGAAACATCAAGTTCAATGCAGCCACTTTATTCATGAAAAATATCACTGGATATTTGTCCTGACTTATGATCCAAGCAAACTGGGAGAGCACTAGGGACAATCAGAGACTATCTCATGGGATGTTACTGCCCTTAGTCCTTGGTTTTGCACAAGTACTTGAGGAATTGTTCGGCCAGTGATGTCAATGTGCTTGTTTGTGCTGATCTGCCACCATTTGTCCATTTTCCCTTGAGATCCATGGCCCACCATGGAGTCATTTGTCTCAACAGTAGTTTGGCAAGAGTTAGGGGTGAAGCATATAACCATGGTCTCAAGAGTGCAAGCATACCTAGATTTTGAGGCTTTCAAGTTGGCACCTTGGCAACCACAATATAATCCACGCTTTAGATGGCTCTCAGCCTGCTTTTCTTACCTGGCTTTTGAAAGTCAATGAGAAGATTTTCATATTTAGTGGCAATCTGACCTTACTGTCATGAATCAATACCATTTGAAATGTTGAGAGGCTTGAAGCCATGCAACTGATTAACAAGTGTGGGGTGAATTGCATCTTTTCTAGAGAAAACAAGCAAATAAATAAAGCATGAATCAATAGATAACGGTATTTGTCACTGGCGATTATCTGGTTGTATGTATTTCTCTGTATCTCCTATATTAAGTAAATTAGTTTAAAGCTTAAATTTTTGAAGAATAACATGAACAGAAAAATCTTTTGAGGTTGAATATTTTTTTCCTCTTGTAGAATTTGGAGAACATAACCCTATATATGATTTTCTTTCCTTCTTATGACCAAAGGAAGTTGGCAATGGGTATGCATACATGTAAAAGTCTAAAATCTCTGATGTAAATATAAACTTAAATAAACTGTAACATTGTACTGCTGGTTTCCTCAGAGACTGGAAATAAAGCAAACATATGCTTGATGACATGGTGTGATTTAAATTATTTTGTCAAAAATTTAGTAATTCAATAATTTACTTGTTTTCTTACCTGAAGAGAATGGCTGCCCAGAAAGACAAAAATAGACACATGGAAAATGTAGCAAAGTACTTTCTCTGGACAAAATCTCTTCTTCTTCTTTTTTTTTTTTCCTTTTTCCAAGTGAGAGGAGGGGTGACAGAGAGAAACTCCTGAATAGGCCCTGACAGGGACCCATACCGAGCAAGCCCACTAGGGGGTGATGCTCTGCCCATCTGGGGTCATTGCTCCTTTGCCAGGCAACGGAGACATATTTTTTAGCGCCTGAGGCAGAGGTCAGGAACCATCCTCAGTGCCCCCAGGCCAACTTGCTGGAACCAATGGAGCCATGATTGTGAGAGAGAAAGAGAAAAGGAGGAAGGGTAGAGAAGCAGATGATCGCTTCTCCTGAGTGCCCTGACTAGGAATCAAACCTGGGACAGCAATACTGCTCACTGTATTTGAAATCACAATTTTTTTTTTTTTTTTGTATTTTTCTGAAGCTGGAAACGGGGAGAGACAGTCAGACTCCCGCATGTGCCCGACCGGGTTCCACCCGGCAGGCCCACCAGGGGCGACGCTCTTCCCACCAGGGGGCGATGCTCTGCCCCTCCCGGGCGTCGCTTTGCCACGACCAGAGCCACTCTAGAGCCTGGGGCAGAGGCCAAGGAGCCATCCCCAGAGCCCGGGCCATCTTTGCTCCAATGGAGCCTTGGCTGCGGGAGGGGAAGAGAGAGACAGGGAGGAAGGAGGGTGGGGTGGAGAAGCAAATGGGCGCTTCTCCGATGTGCCCTGGCCGGGAATCGAACCCGGGTCCCCCGCACGCCAGGCTGACGCTCTACCGCTGAGCCAACCGGCCAGGGACTGAAATCACAATTTTAACTCCTACCTCCACACACACCTAGTGTTCTCAAATTCCTTATGTTGCATTTACTTTTATCCATGGATATTTTCACCTTTTTAAAATTCATGCTACAGAATTTATTTATTATATTAATCCAGTGGTTCTCAAAGTGTGCGCCAGGATGCACTGGTATGCCCTAGAAGATTTCCAGGTGTGCGCTATGGCAATGGTCCCCAACTCCTGGACTGTGGACCTATACTGATCCGTGGGCCATTTGGTACCTGTTGGGCAGATAAAATATATTATGCTCACTTTGTTAAAAATAGCGCTGCCCATGTGAGGCCGTCGCCCAGGTGATATTAATGTGTGTTGAGAATCCTTGTAGCCTGGGGCTTGGTTTTGGGATTAAGCCTTTTCCACCCTTTTTGATGTGGGGTGGTACAATCCAATCATGCCTCAGAGAAGTGACTTTGTATTAGAGGCTTCCTTATTTTGTATATTGGATTAGAGGTTGTGAAGCTACAATATAAAATGGAGGCAGAACGAGAGTTTGCTCTCTTGGTTCCTGAGATTATCATTAGAGGAGAGAGCAGAGCAGAGAGCAGAAGGAGGCCACGTGGAGTAGGCCTGCAGAAGCAGCCAAGATGGCGGAGTGCTGAGTGAGATGCCAGTTAGTGTAGAGTTTGTATCTGGGATAAGGAAGGAGATGGGGAACTGAGGAGAATAAGGCTGGTGAGCTAGAAACCTTTGATTCTAGGAAACTCGGTAAGTCAATGGCTTTGTGAGCACTGAATGTGAGTGGGTTTTGGAGCCCAGTGTGTATTTTTACTTGCCCACCGGGTGCAAGTTGGAATTAAAGATGACAGCCCATCAGTTTATGGCTCCGCTATTTCTTTACTAACTGTCCGAATCCAATGCAAACCTGCATGGGCCGGGAAGCTGCTGTGATGGCAGCCCTGGCTGCTGGCTTTACAATACCAGTCTGCAGAGAAAGAATAAATAACTTACATTATTTCCATTTTATTTATATTTAAGTCTGAATGATGTTTTACTTTTAAAAAATGACCAGATTCCCTCTGTTACATCTGTCTAAGACTCACTCTTTTTTTTAATTTTTATTAATTTTAATGGGGTGACATCAATAAATCAGGATACAGCCTGACCAGGCGGTGGTGCAGTGGATAGAGCATTGGACTGGGATGCCGAGGACCCAGGTTTGAGACCCCGAGGTCGCCAGCTTGAGTGCGGGCTCATCTGGCTTGAGCAAAATAAAAAATGCTCACCAGCTTGGACCCAAGGTTGCTGGCTCAAGCAAGGGGTTACTCAGTCTGCTGAAGGCCCACGGTCAAGGCACGTATGAGAAACAATCAATGAACAACTAAGGTGTCGCAACGAAAGACTGATGATTGATGCTTCTCACCTCTCTTCGTTCCTGTAGGTCTGTCCCTATCTATCCCTCTCTCTGACTCTCTCTCTGTCCCTGTAAAGAGATAATTACTTAGCCTTATTGGATTTAATATTTTCCTTTTTTTTTTTTTTACACCAACATAAATTCCAGATTAAGACTTAAATATGCAAAATAAAAAAGAATACAGAAAAAGAATATTTCTAGGATATTATACTATTGCGTCCATTATCCTTATCTTCGTATTCCAATATTTAAATACTATTCTCAACACAAAATCCAGAGTTATCCTATTCAATGTAAATCAGATCATGTCACTCCTTTGCTCAAAATCTTCCAATTGCTGGCTTCCCAGGGCACTGAAAACAGAATCTCAAATCTTCACAATAGCCTTCAAGATCCCAAACAACAGGGCCTAACTCTGATCTCATCTTCCATTTCTCTCCCCTTCTTTTTCAGACATTCTGGCCCCATTTATGGTCATTGAAAAAACCCAGTTCTCCTGTCTCAGGGCATTAGCTATTGTTTCTTTTGGTTACAACTATTTTTTATAACCTCATTTATAATTTCTTTTAAATATTTGCTCAGATTATATCTTTTTTTTTTTTCTTTTTCATTTTTCCGAAGCTGGAAAAGGGAAGGCAGTCAAACAGACTCCTGCATGCGCCCGACCTGGATCCACCCATCATGCCCACCAGGGGGCGATGCTCTGCCCCTCTGGGGCATCGCTCTGTTGCATCTAGAGCCACTCTAGCGCCTGAGGCAGAGTCCACAGAGCCATCCCCAGCGCCCAGACCATCTTTGCTCCAATGGAGCCTCGCTGCGGGAGGGGAAGAGAGAGACAGAGAGGAAGGAGAGGGGGAGGGGTGGAGAGGCAAATGGGCGACTCTCCTGTGTGCCCTGGCCGGGAATTGAACCCGGGACTTCTGCACGCCAGGCCGACGCTCTACCGCTGAGCCAATCGGCCAGGGCTCTGTTGACCTTTTAATACTTTGTATTTCTCCATAACCCTCCTTAAATTTTATAAGATAATTTACTTATTTATGTCATTATTCACTTTCCCTCAACTGAATGTAAGACCTAGGAGGCAGGGATTGTTTTTTATTATTATTGTTATTATTTTTAATACTATATCCCCAGCATCTCAATAGAAGAATTTAATATTTGATGAACAGATTAATAAATGAATCTTTTGACATTTTAAACAAATGTTAACTCTTTTTTGAAATCCTCCAATTAGAAGGACTCTCCTGTCATTTAAGAACTTCATGTTACAATATCTAAACTTTGTTTTCCCCCTCTATTAGTCAGGGTTATCCAGAGAAACAGAAACAATGAAACATCTATCCATACACCCCCTTTACACACACCCCCTCGCCCCCCCCACACTCTCTCTGTCTCTCTCTCTCTCTCTCTCTCTCTCTCACACACACACACACACACACACACACACACACACACAGTGATTTTGAAAAAATTGGTTCGGCCCTGGCCTGTTGGCTCAGCGGTAGAGCGTCGGCCTAGCGTGCGGGGGACCCGGGTTCGATTCCCAGCCAGGGCACATCGGAGAAGCGCCCATTTGCTTCTCCACCCCCCCTACTTCCTCTCTGTCTCTCTCTTCCCCTCCCGCAGCCAAGGCTCCATTGGAGCAAAGATGGCCAGGGCTAAGGGGATGGCTCCTTGGCCTCTGCCCCAGGCTCTAGAGTGGCTCTGGTCGTGGCAAAGCGACGCCCGGGAGGGGCAGAGCATCGCCCCCTGGTGGGCAGAGCGTCGCCCCTGGTGGGCGTGCTGGGTGGATCCCAGTCGGGCATGCGGGAGTCTGTTTGACTGTCTCTCCCCATTTCCAGCTTCAGAAATATACAAAAAAAAAAAATTGGTTCACGCAATTGTGGCAAGCCCAAAATCTATAAAGTAAGCTGACATGCTGAAGATTCATGTAAGAGTTCATGTTTCAGACTTGAGTCTGTAGCTAGAAAATCAGGCAGAATTTCTGCCTTGCACTTTGGAGGTAGGATTCTGTTTTTGGAAAACTTCAGTTTTTGCTCTTAAGGTCGTTAACTGACTGGATGGTCACTACTCACACTACGGAGAGTAATTTGATATATCAAAATCTATTGGTTTAAATTATAATCACATTAAAATTTTTCTGCACGAAACATCTAGACTTGTGTTTAAATAATTTCTCACCATTGTCTTACTAAGTTGACACATAAAATTAACTATCATGCCATCTTACTCCTCTAAACATTTCATGTGCCAAAATATTTTATTCCTTTTTCTTTTCCCTTCATACATTATACTCTATCAATGTATAAATCCTTTTAGCTCTGCTTTTAAAATATATCATGAGTCTAAATACTGCTTCCCATTCTTGGGACGGCCAGCACCATAATTAGAGTCATCATCCTCTCCTGGTAGAACAAAAACAGTAGTATCTTTCTACTCGGTTTCTCTGTACCTATTCTTGCTTTATTACAGTTTATTTTCCATAAAAGAGCCAGGTTATTCCTTTTAAGACATAAGCCTCTTTTTTTCAAAACCTTCTAATGACTTCCTATCATATTGATATTATAAATCCACAGTCCTACGTATGGCCTGCAAGGTACTAACAAACCTGGCTGTGGCTCATTTCCGGTGCCTGTCCTACATCCTTTCCTGGCTCACTCTGCTTCAGCCACATCCATCAGCTCCACAAGGATGCTCTCTCCTTAAGCCTTTGCTCTTGCAGTTCCCTTTGCCTTCAGAATTTCCCCCAATAAAGCCATACCTGATCAAACCACATTTCCTACCTGTCAGTGTCTATCCCGTTAACCGGTTGCTATCTGACATCACATTATTTATTTAATATTTGTCACCTCTGTTAGAGTGTTCCCTTCACTGAAACACGGCTTAGTTTGTTTCCCCACTACATCAATAGCATTTAGATCAGCTACTAAACTCTTTTTTTTTTTTTTTTTTTTTTTTTTTTTTTTAATAAATTTTTATTGATGTTAATGGGATGACATTAATAATTCAGGGTACATATATTCAAAGAAAACATGTCTAGGTTATTTTGTCATTAAATTATGTTGCATACCCCTCACCCAGAGTCAGATTGTCCTCCGTCATCCTCTGTCTAGTTTTCTCTGTGCCCCTCCCCCTCCCCCTAACTCTCCCTCCCTCCCTCCTGCGTCCTCCCTCCCCCCACCCCTGGTAACCACCACTCTCTTGTCCATGTCTCTTAGTCTCGTTTTTATGTTCCACCAATGTATGGAATCATGTAGTTCTTGTTTTTTTCTGATTTACTTATTTCACTCCGTATAATGTTATCAAGATCCCACCATTTTGCTGTAAATGATCTGATGTCATCATTTCTTATGGCTGAGTAGTATTCCATAGTGTATATGTGCCACAACTTCTTTATCCAGTCTTCTATTGAAGGGCTTTTTGGTTGTTTCCATGTCTTGGCCACTGTGAACAGTGCTGCAATGAACATGGGGCTACATGTGTCTTTACGTATCAATGATTCTGAGGTTTTGGGGTATATACCCAGTAGAGGGATTGCTGGGTCATAAGGTAGTTCTATTTGCAGTTTTTTGAGGAACCACCATACTTTCCTCCATAATGGTTGTACTACTTTACAGTCCCACCAACAGTGTATGAGGGTTCCTTTTTCTCCACAGCCTCTCCAACATTTGCTATTGTCCGTCTTGTTGATAATAGCTAATCTAACAGGGGTGAGGTGGTATCTCATTGTAGTTTTGATTTGCATTTCTCTAATAACTAATGAAGCTGAGCATCTTTTCATATATCTGTTGGCCATTTGTATTTCTTCCTGGGAGAAGTGTCTGTTCATGTCTTCTTCCCATTTTTTTATTGGATTGTTTGTTTGTTTGTTGTTGAGTTTTATGAGTTCTTTGTAAATTTTGGATATTAGGCCCTTATCTGAGCTATTGTTTGAAAATATCAGTTCCCATTTAGTTGGCTTTCTGTTTATTTTGATATCAGTTTCTCTTGCTGAGCAAAAACTTTTTATTCTGATGTAGTCCCATTCATTTATCTTTGCCTTCACTTCTCTTGCCATTGGAGTCAAGTTCATAAAATGTTCTTTAAAACCCAGGTCCATGAGTTGAGTACCTATGTCTTCTTCTATGTACTTTATTGTTTCAGATCTTATATTTAGGTCTTTGATCCATTTTGAATTAATTTTAGTACACGGGGACAGGCTGTAGTCGAGTTTCATTCTTTTGCATGTGGCTTTCCAGTTTTCCCAACACCATTTGTTGAAGAGGCTTTCTTTTCTCCATTTTGTGTTGTTGGCCCCCTTATCAAAGATTATTTGACCATATATATGTGGTTTTATTTCTGGGCTTTCTATTCTGTTCCATTGGTCTGAGTGTCTATTTTTCTGCCAATACCATACAGTTTTGATTATTGTGGCTCTATAATATAGTTTAAAGTCAGGTATTGTAATGCCCCCAGCTTCATTCTTTTTCCTTAGGATTGCTTTAGCTATTCGGGGTTTTTTATAGTTCCATATAAATCTGATGATTTTTTGTTCCATTTCTTTAAAAAATGTCATAGGAATTTTGATGGGAATTGCATTAAATTTATATATTACTTTGGGTAATATGGCCATTTTAATTATATTTATTCTTCCTATCCAAGAACAAGGAATATTTTTCCATCTCATTGTGTCTTTTTCTATTTCTCTTAGCAATGCCTTGTAGTTTTCATTATATAGGTCCTTTACATTCTTTGTTATGTTTATTCCTAGGTATTTTATTTTTTTTGTTGCAATCGTGAAGGGGATTATTTTTTTGAGTTCGTTTTCTAATATTTCATTGTTGGCATATAGAAAGGCTATGGACTTTTGTATGTTGATTTTGTATCCTGCGACCTTACTGTATTGGTTTATTGTTTCGAGTAATCTTTTTGTGGAGTCCTTTGGGTTTTCGATGTATAGGATCATATCATCAGCAAAAAGTGATACCTTTACTTCTTCTTTTCCGATGTGGATGCCTTTTATTTCTTTGTCTTGTCTGATTGCTCTGGCCAGAACTTCTAGCACCACGTTAAATAAGAGTGGAGAGAGTGGACAACCCTGTCTTGTTCCTGATTTAAGGTGGAAAGTCCTCAGTTTTACGCCATTTAATATGATGTTGGCTGATGGTTTATCATATATGGCCTTTATCATGTTGAGATATTTTCCTTCTATACCCATTTTGTTGAGAGTCTTAAACATAAAATTGTGTTGTATTTTATCGAAAGCCTTTTCTGCGTCTATTGATAAGATCATGTGGTTTTTGTTCTTTGTTTTGTTGATATGGTGTATTACGTTAACCGTTTTACGTATGTTGAACCATCCTTGAGATTCTGGGATGAATCCCACTTGATCATGATGTATTATTTTTTTTATATGTTGTTGTATTCGATTTGCCAGTATTTTGTTTAGTATTTTAGCATCTGTATTCATTAGAGATATTGGTCTGTAGTTTTCTTTCTTTGTGCCATCCTTGCCTGGTTTTGGTATGAGGGTTATGTTGGCCTCATAAAATGTGTTTGGAAGTATTGCTTCTTCTTCAATTTTTTGGAAGACTTTGAGTAGAATAGGAACCAAGTCTTCTTTGAATGTTTGATAGAATTCACTAGTATAACCGTCTGGGCCTGGACTTTTATTTTTGGGGAGGTTTTTAATAGTTTTTTCTATTTCCTCCCTGCTGATTGGTCTGTTTAGGCTTTCTGCTTCTTCATGACTCAGTTTAGGAAGGTTGTATTGTTCTAGGAATTTATCCATTTCTTCTAGATTGTTGTATTTGGTGGCATATAGTTTTTCATAGTATTCTACAATAATTCTTTGTATATCTATGATGTCTGTGGTGATTTCTCCTCTTTCATTTTGGATTTTATTTATTTGAGTCCTGCGTCTTTTTTCCTTAGTGAGTCTTGCCAAGGGTTTGTCAATTTTGTTGATCTTTTCAAAGAACCAGCTCCTTGTTTTATTGATTTTTTCTATAGTTTTTCTGTTCTCTATTTCATTTATTTCTGCTCTGATTTTTATTATCTCCTTTCTTCGGCTGGTTTTGGGTTGTCTTTGTTCTTCTTTTTCTAGTTCCTTAAGGTGTGAAGTTAAGTGGCTTACTTCGGCTCTCTCTTGTTTGTTCATATAGGCCTGAAGTGATATGAACTTTCCTCTTATTACTGCTTTTGCTGCATCCCAGAGATTCTGATATGTCGTATTTTCATTTTCATTTGTCTGTATATATCTTTTGATCTCTGCACTTATTTCTTCTTTGACCCATTCATTTTTTAGAAGTATGTTGTTTAGTTTCCATAATTTTGTGGGTTTTTCCCCCTCTTTTTTACAGTTGAATTCTAGTTTCAAGGCTTTATGATCAGAGAATATGCTTGGTACAATTTCAATTTTTCTAAATTTGCTGATATTGTCTTTATGGCCCAACATATGGTCAATTCTTGAGAATGTTCCATGTACACTAGAGAAAAATGTATACTCTGTCGCTTTGGGATGAAGTGTCCTGTAGATGTCTATCATATCCAGGTGTTGTAATATTTCGTTTAAGGCCACTATATCTTTATTGATTCTCTGTTTGGATGACCGATCTAGAGCCGTCAGCGGTGTATTGAGGTCTCCAAGTATGATTGTATTTTTGTCAGTTTTTGTTTTAAGGTCAATAAGTAGCTGTCTTATATATTTTGGTGCTCCTTGGTTTGGTGCATATATATTAAGGATTGTTATGTCTTCTTGATTCAGTGTCCCCTTAATCATTATGAAATGACCATTTTTGTCTCTGAGTACTTTTTCTGTCTTGTAGTCAGCATTATCAGATATGAGTATTGCTACACCTGCTTTTTTTTGGGTGTTGTTTGCTTGGAGTATTGTTTTCCAGCCTTTCACTTTGAATTTGTTTTTATCCTTGTTGCTTAGATGAGTTTCTTGTAGGCAGCATACAGTTGGATTTTCTTTTTTAATCCATTCTGCTACTCTGTGTCTTTTTATTGGTAAGTTTAATCCATTTACATTTAGTGTAATTATTGACACTTGTGGGTTCCCTATTGCCATTTTATAAATTGCTTTCTGTTAGTTTTGTATCTTGTTTGATTCTTCTCTTTTGTTTTTCTATCATTTGTTTTTGTTTGTTTGTATTCCATACTTCTTTCCTCTGTTGCTACCTTTTTTAAGTCAAGTGTTTTTGTGGTGGTTTTTTCAAGGGTGGTTACCATTAAGTAATGAAAAGGGTACCTACCATATTTATTGTAGTACCCTTTCTTATGAGTATTTCTGCGCTTCATCGTCCTTTGCTACTGTTAATCTTCATCCTTTCTCCCCTTTTTTTTCTTTTGTTGTCACAGTTTAAGTTTGGTTTTATTGTTTTCTTGGTGGAGCTGTTACTTGGGGTTCTGTTTTCTTTTGTTCTTTGAATCTGGTTGGAAAACCCCCTTTAGTATTTCCTGGAGTGGGGGCTTTCTGCTGATAAATTCTCTCATCTTTTCTGTATTTGTGAATGTTTTTATATCTCCTTCGTACTTGAAGGATAGCTTTGATGGGTATAGTATTCTTGGCTGAAAGTTCCTCTCTTTCAGGGCTTTGAATATTGGGGTCCACTCTCTTCTAGCTTGTAGAGTTTCTGCTGAGAAGTCTGATGATAATCTAATAGGTCTTCCTTTATATGTTGTATTCTTCTTTTCCCTGGCTGCCTTGAGAATTTTTTCTTTGTCATTGGTTTGTGTCATCTTCATTATGATGTGCCTTGGAGTGGGTTTGTTGGGGTTAAGAAAACTCGGTGTTCTGTTTGCTTCTTGAATTTGAGGCTTTAGTTCTTTCCACAGGCTTGGGAAGTTCTCATCTATTATTTGTTTAAGTATATTCTCCATTCCATTTTCTCTCTCTTCTCCCTCTGATATACCTATTATTCTTATGTTATTCTTTCTGATGGAGTCAGACAATTCCTGTAGGGTTTTCTCGTTTTTTATTATTTTTGAGTCTCTTTCTTCTTCTCTCTGTTGTGCCTCAAGTTGCTTGTCTTCTATTTCACTAATCCTATCTTCTATCTGGGCTGTTCTATTAGCTAAGCTTGTTATCTCGTTTTTCAGTTCGTGAATTGAGTTTTTCATTTCTGTTTGATTTGTTTTTATAGTTTCAATTTCCTTGGTAATATATTCTTTGTGATCGCTGAGTTGTTTTCTGATTTCCCTAAATTGCCTTTCTGTGTTTTCTTGTATATCTCTGAGTATTTTTAAGATTTCTATTTTAAATTCTCTGTCATTTGGCTCCAAGGCTTCCAGTAAGCTAAATCTTTTCTCCATAGATTTTTCCACATCTATTTGTGTTACCTCTCTATCTTTTGTATCCATAATATTCGATTTCCTTTTTCTTATTGGCATCTGAAGGTGGTCTTGTTGATATTCTTAATTAAAATTAATAAAGAATAAAAAGGGAAAAAAAAGAAAAAAAAATAATAAAAAAATAAAAAACAAAAAAACAAAAAACACTCCACACACACAAAAAGTAATGATGTATTATTTCCCCCTTTTTTCTTTCTTCTCCTTCCCTCCTCTCACCTCTTTAGGTAAATATCGTGATGACCTGTGAATTATATTATGCTAAATGGAACAAAAATTGCCTATAATGGAGGGCCTGATTTGGGGTGAAGAGTTCAAGGTGCAAAAAAGGGAGTAGGGACCTACTAAATGCAAAAAAAAAAAAAAAAAAAAAAAAAAAAAAAAAAAAAAAAAAGGAGGATATCTTAGACAAGCATCAAATGATTTGCTTGTAAGTGATGGTCGACTAAAAGATATAATGAGAGGGATAAGAGGGAAACAGAAAAAAGGAGAGAAAAAATAATATTTAAAGAAGAAAAAAAATAAAAATAAGTAAAAATTTGTTGTATTAAGTGGAGTGAAGACTAAATACAATGGAGACTTTGGGTTGGGAGGAATGCTAGTGAGTTAAAAAGCAATGTAAAAAGTACCCAAAATGCCACAAAAACAAACAAATAAAGGAAAACCAAGAACAAAAGCAGAAAAAAAAAAAAAAAAAAAGAACAAACAACAAAAACAAAAAAAACCCAGGCGTATTCCCTCCTGGGCAACAGTCCCTCTGCTTTCAGTGTGGATGCTCCGAGGATAAATTTTTCTGCTTCTAGTTGACAAATTTGTTGAGATTTTGGGGAGGTCTGTCGGACGTGCTGCTCACGGCGCCATTTCCGTGACGTCACTAGCTACTAAACTCTTATGCCCTCAATAAAATTTGTTGAACGAGTCACTGAAGAAATGAGCAAGCACTCTTTGAATTTCAAATAATATTGTATACAAAGCTTCTTTAGAAACTATCTTATTTTTTATATACACACTAGTGGCTCAGTAAATATTTTAGACTCAATTTAAAAGACAATACTAAATAGGCTTATATATTTTTACTTTTTATGACATTGGCTATATACTTCCAGATAGTAGGTGTTCAATGGATATTTGTTGAGCTTCAAATGAAAATTACTTTGATACTAAAAATAATATGTAAACATATGGTTAATTTAATTTTTTTTTGTAGATAGAGAAATTAATTGGCTGCAATAACAACAGGATTTTTATTTTATTTTATTTTTTAGCGTGAGAAAGAGAGAAAGAGAGAGAGGGACAGAGAGGGGTATATGAATGGGAAGGGAGAGAGATGAGAAGCTTCAATTCTTTGTTGCAGCACCTTAGTTGTTCATTGATTGCTTTCCCATATGTGCCTCGCCTGGGGGGCTCCAGCTGAGCCAGTGACCCCTTGCTCAAGCCAGCAACATTGGGCTCAAGCCAGTAACTGTGGGGTTATGTCTCTGGTCCTACACTCAAGCCACCAACCCCATGCTCAAGCTGGTGAGTCTGAGCTCAAGTTGGTGACCTTGGGGTTTCGAACTTGGGTCCTCTGCCTCCCTGACTGACTCTCTATCCACTGCACTGTTGCCTGGTCAAGCTAGGACTTTTTTAAAGTAATGAATTGTATTGAAGATTGGCAAAAAAGTAAAATTTATATAATCAACACATAATCCAAGATTATTGCTTTTTATATAGATGTTTTAACACATATCTGAATTAGATAGATTTGTTTTATTTAGACCATGTTCCTAAGGGCTTAGTGAACTCTATTCAGATACTATTCTGAAGCAATTTAGGTGTACTAAGTCCAAGTGACTAGAATAGACAAGGATATTTTCTTTTCTTGAATATCTGTGGCATGGGCAACATTAGTTGGGCACTACAATTTTTAAGGTCTTTGATAAATTTTTAAAAGTTGAAGTTTAGTTTTTGTTTTATTATTTTTTCAGTGTATTTTTGCTTTTTTTTCTGTGTGAGAAGAGTGGGTAGATAAATTTTATGTAGTACAAAGATGACACAAGAGTGATTATCTTATACCCATTGACTTCACTATTTTTTTTTTCTTTTAATTGACAGCAGGGAGGTGGAGAGACAGACTTCTGGATGCGCCCGACTGTGATCTACCCAGCAAGCCCACTAGGAGGGAGTGCTCTGCCCATCTGGGGTGCTGTTCTGTCGCTCAGCAACTGAGCTATTTTAGCACCTGAGAGGAGGCCATGGTGGCATCCTCAGCACCTGGGGCCAACTTGCTCAAATGAGCTATGGCTAGGGTGGGGGGAGTTAGGGAAAAAGAGAAGGAAAAGAGGTAGAGAAGCAGGTGGTTGCTTCTCTTATGTGCCCTGATCAGAAATTGAACCCAAGACTTCCACATGCTGGATGGATGCTCCACCACTGAGCCAACCTGCCAGGGCCGACTTCACTATTTTTATGCTTTAAAAATGTATTTGTCTTTTTATTCCAAAACTGACTTCAACTGGAAATTTAAATACATATATTCTGAGGGGAGCTAATTTTGAAAAAGAAACTGCAGAGTAGAAAACAACTTGATTTTGTGGTTAAAGAATTGGATTAAGCTTGAAAGATCTTAGTTCTAGTTTGGATATCTGACACTTGCCTGTGCAGTTTAGGAAAGATAGGCATCTTCGAATGGAATGAAACCTTAGAAATACCTCAAATCACACCATTCATTAAAAAAATTTTACTTAGAAATTATATTTAATGGGATGATATTGATCAACCCATTTCAGGTGAACATCTCTATGGCATTTAAACTGTTGTTTGTGTGTGTGTCCATCATCCAAAGTCAAATCCTTTTCCTTCATAGTGTATTTGTCCCTCTTCACTCTCCTCCCCCCCGTAAGTACTTCACTTTTTTCTATGTCTATGAGTCTCAGTTTTATATATAAAGATATATATTTGTCCCTCTTTACTCTCTTTCCCCCCACTCCCTCCCTGTTCTTTTTTCTTTTTTTTTCTTTTTCTTTTTTTTATTGTGAAGAGTTGACAACCAAAAGGTTGTGTGCAGAGCAAAGGATAAAATGGAGGTTTCCTGATTCCTTGGCTGTTCTTATTATATCAATATTTTAATTTGTAATCATAGATATTATACAATATGTGTTCATGCTTACTTGTATATGTGTGCATACATATTTCAGTTAGTATTTATTTCTGTTTATATATAATAAATACTATACTGCAGTCTTGTCTTTTTAAATAATTGCAAGCTCCTTGAGAGCTTATTATTAAAATATTTTTCCTATCAAAACATCATTCTGGGAGATGACACCTGGTAGATGCTTTATAAAATATGTTGAATAGAATTCACTTAAAGGAAGAACTATGCAACCGCCATAGATCCGGGCCGGGTTTTGGCTCTCTCCCCGCGCAGGAGAAGCACAGAGGAGTGAATCCACTTCAGCTCCTGCCCAGGGCTTAGAGGCGTCGCAGAGCTGGATTAGGGCTGTGGTTTCAGCGGCTGCTAGTAGGAGTTTGATTTTACCGTGAGTGAGGGATTGACGGGGTCTCTTGCACTTTGCACCAGGACAGAGGAGAAATGGCCCACACAGCTTGGGAGCGGGAGGTAGCGTGGATGTAGATAAGGACTTGGGTATACGACCTTTTTTAATCCTGAAAGTGAGAGAAGGGTTGGAACCCTAGGTGGAGGTGTCTGTTGCCAGGCAACCTGCAGGCACAGGCCTGAGTTGCTGAAATCTTTGCTGGGAACTGCTCTTTTTCCAGCTTGTCCTTTCTGAAACTGTCTCAGGGGTTCTTGGTGAAATCGCTCCAGTTTATACCTTTACCGGCCCTCCCACTTTGAATCTGGTCTTCACCTAGCTTGTTGGATCAAGGCAGGTTAGGTGTTCCTTGTGTCCCACCGGTCTGTTAATCCCAGATGGGAAGAAGGTGGAGCATTTGTTCTGGTACATTGCAAGTGCCATTGCTTTGAAGTATAGTCTCAATTTTGGGGGGAAAGATGTAGGGCAATTACTCTGCCTTGTTAAAAGTTAACAGTGACCCAGTTCAATTAAGATACCTGGATCTGTGATCACGTGGGCCCCAAGGTAGGCCTATTGGGTCTCTGCCTGCATGGAACTTAAAATACTAGATAATATTTTCAAATCTCATTCTTCTCTCCTTGATGATGGGCTGCATTCAATCAGTTTATTCTTTGCTTTCCAATATGTTCTGATTTAGTATAAGCAATATTTTAGCCACTAATATCACTAACCAAGAGAAGTGATGATAATTAGATTGGAAATAAACATCCTTAAAAAATAAGAAAAGTGGGAAGTGAGTTTAATTCATTTTGGTAGCGCTAAAGATAATATGTTGAGACTTATTGCATGCTAGCAGTAACTTCTCAAGAGTTATAGCAGTTTGGTTGAAGACAGAAGCCATGAGGTAGACCTGGATATTTGAGGATATAAATTTTGTTGTTTTTATTATTGGCAAGTGAATTATAGTGATTTAAAGTGACCTATAGTTATTTGAAGTGGCTAGAGTAGTTACGTATAAATAATTGTGTGACTGATGTGTGGAGAAAATCACTTAGCTGATTGTTCAACACCCTTGTTTCAACTTGGGTTTGCTGGCTACAACTCATCATGACAAATACTTATAGCTCTTGTGATGTGATCAAATGCAAACAACGCTTCCCCTCCACCTACCAAACCAGTAACAGCTTTAAAAAGCTGCTTTTTTGTGTGAAAATTATCTGTGAAAAACAAGCTATCTGCTAGTGCTATAGGAGTATTTTGAAATATAATGATTTGTTATGTTTTCAGAATATGTCTACTGTTAGATGGTAAGTTTACTTGACTTTACTCTGCTAGTATAATTCCAGGCTTAGGGCATGCAGCTTTTAGGAGAGGGGGCTATGGCAATGGAGTGAAGGGAATCATATAGGTGTATTAATAAAGAACTGGTATATATTTCAGGTGAGAGGATTTTGCTGGACATGAAATAAAACTATATTTTAATAACAATAATAATGGCTACCATGTATTGAATGTTAACCATGTTCCACATAATACTGGAGGGTGAAAGGTGCTGAGATTAAACTCATTTTGCATATTAGAAATATAGGCTAAGGAAAATTAAGTTCTCACTCAAGCTTATGTTATGGGAAATTGTTAAATATGAGGATTTTAAGTCCTGGGTGGATAGCTCAGTTGGTTAGAGCAGTGGTCCCCAACCCCCGGGCTGTGGACCAGTACTGGTCCGTGGGCCATTTGGTACCAGTCCACAGAGAAAGAATAAATAACTTACATTATTTCCATTTTATTTATATTTAAGTCTGAACGAAGTTTTATTTTTAAAAAGACCAGATTCCCTCTGTTACATCTGTCTAAGACTCACTCTTGACGCTTGTCTCGGTCACGTGATACATTTATCAGTCCCACCCTAAAGGCCAGTCCGTGAAAATATTTTCTGACATTAAACCGGTCCGTGGCCCAAAAAAGGTTGGGGACCGCTGGGTTAGAGTATTGTTCTGAAGTGCAGAAGTTGCCAGTTCGATTCCTGGTCAGGGCACGTAGAGGATAGATCGATGTTCCTGTTTCTCTCTCTCCCTTCCTTTCTTGCTGAAATCAATAAATAAATATTTTTTAAAAATAAAGATTTTAGTGTCAGACTATCTGACTCTAAGCACTATGCCATGCTATCTTTCCTTAAAAAATATATATAGTATATGCATATTTTTATACAGTATATACCTATATACATAAATATTATATACCTATATGTACCAAATATATCTATATCTATATTTATATCTATATTTCTATATCCTATTAAACCCAAGTCTAATAGAGAAAGAAAATATGAATGAACCATTAAACAAAAATGTATCCTTGTAACATAAGGCTGAAGTATAAAATAAAATATTTAGAATTTGGATGACTGAGGTATTCATATGATTTTTATTTTGTACATATTTGCAAGTTGATTATTTTCACATTCTTTTGTAAGCATTTTTACCTATCACCTCATAATTACTAGTTGAACCATTCACTCCATTTTATTCTTTGTATTAGATAATATTGCTTGCTCAACAATATTTTCATCAGCCCACTGTGGCAAAATTAAAACTCATAAAGGTTTAGGAAAAGAGGAAAGAAAATAAACCATCACTTTGTAGTAGAGAAGAGGTATATGCATTAATTTTCTACTGCTACTGTAAAAAATTACCACAAACATAGTGGTTTAAGACAGTATAAATTCACTATTTTCCAGTTCTGGAGGTCCGAAGTACAAAATGAATTCTATGGGACTAGAATCAAGATGTCAGCAAGGCTGCTTTCTTCTGGAGGCTCTAGGGGAGAATCCAGTCCTTGTCTCTTTTAGCTTCCAGAGACTCTTGGTGTCCTCTGCCTCCATTTTCAAAGCCTGCAATAAGCACCTTTGCTCTGTGACCTGTGCTTTCATTCTTACATCTTTCCTTTTCCACTCTGATCTTCCTGTCTCCCTTTTATAGGACACTGGTGATTTCATTGGAGCAACCAATTAAACCAGGATAATCTCTACATCTCAAAATCTTTAACTTAATCACATCTGAAAAGTCCTTTTTGTCATGTAAGGTAACATATTTGTGTGGTCTGGTGATTAGGATATAGATACCTTTGGGGAGCCATTATTCACATTAGTATTTACTTCATAAATGTTGCCTCACTTGTGTAATTGCTCCACAAATAGTTAATTTTGCTGAAAGAGTAAAAGTGATTGGCCACCTGACTTCTTTGCTTGTCATATAATTATGTAGTTTGTATGATTTATTTAAAATTAGAGTAAGAATTATATTTATAATTATAAATATATACGTATTTTATCTTTTTCAAAGTGTACTGCACAATCGGTACGTGAACTTGAATGGATTTAGAGGTTAAAGGAGTTTCCGCTTCTCCTAGAAGTCAAACTCAGCCATTCTCTGGAAGAAAGTTGCCACTACAAGTATGTGTGCTGTGTAATTACCGTCGTGTAATGTGAGTCAGTAAATGACTTTCTGACTCCTTTTTTCAGGTTTAATGTCTACTTATACTCACAAATATTTCGGATCAGTATTTCTCTGATTTAAAGAATTGAACCACTAAACTTGAATATAATCATTATTTAAAAACTGATCACTGCTTGAATATGTTTTATTTTAAAATATTAAGCTTATCATTACTCTTTTCTCATTATTTTAAAAATTGTGCATATCTGTAGAAAATATAAAAAATAAACATAGAAAAAACAAGAATACTGTATATTAATATACATTTTGTGTTAACTAGGTAAAAAGAGAATCTGGGCTTTTATTTTTAGGACTTTTATTCTTCTCAACTTTGATAATATTACTGTTGTGTATATCATTGATTAGGTAAGTACAAGTTTAAAGCTACTTTCCTCCTGTATCCACCACATAATTGAGTATATATAAAGTTTAGTTTAGAAATACATAAAAGTGATGTAGATTTCCTTGCCATTCTTATTTCAATTCTTGAATACCTAGTTGTAGGGCTGGTAGTTGTGGCCACCATCACAGCTGCGGCCAGGCCCATGCAGGTTCACATTAGATTCGGATAGATCGTAGAGAAATAATGGAGCCAGGAAATGGTGGGCCATTTTCTTTATTTCTAGCCTTGCCCTCGGCCCGCAAGTAAAAACAAACACACGGGCACCAAAGTGCCCTCTGCATGCCTTCATCTTGGCAGCCTCTTCCTCTGCAACCACGTGGTCGCTCTCCCTGCAACAACGTGGTCTCCTCCATAATGGCCTCCTAGCTCCTCCTTTAAAACTTTTGGCATGAAAGCCCCTCCTCCAGCACACATTAACATAACGAAACCCCTTCCCAAGCAGAAAGGCAATTAATGGTATCACCTGGGCAACAGCCATTGACATGGGCAGCACCATTTTTAACAATAAAAGTGAGCAAAACTAGAAAATACAGATTTTAAAAACTTAATGCCCAACCCTAGTGCTTATCAGTGATCATGATAAATGATACCACTTAATTCCTACAATAAATGTTGGAGGTAGGATTTATTTTTACCTGCTTTTAAATATGAAAGAACAGGCCTGCAGAGATAAGTAACTTGTCAGGATTTTGAACTCTAGTTCTGACTTCAAGGTCTGTGTTCTCTACTGTGTTCAACCATTTCTCTTATTATAAGGTGGTGTTTAGGAGTCAAATAGTTCACAATATTGTGTTAAATAAAGTATTAACACAAATGAAGTATTTGGAAATTTGAAACAAAGCAGTCCTTGTTAGTCAAAATATCATGTAAAGTATTACAGTCTTTCCCACTGATTATTTGCTTATCATATTAAGCATATCATGTTATCAACTTTTATCTAGTTGCTAGAAAAAGCTCAATGTTTAAGTTCTTTGAAAAAAAAAAAGATTTCTAAAATTACCTATTTCTTTTCCCCCCCAATAATATCTTCCTTTAATCTTAATGCCTTGATCTCTTTACTAGAAAGGCCTAGTTCCGGTGTTGAATTTAGGGGACCAGGTCATGCTTATCTCAGAACTCTTGTTCTTTAGAAAAAAATAATCCCAGATATCCAGGTTATTGTTTATTAGAGTTTATCAGCAAAGTATCGCTATTGTAATTTTCAGCTACCATTCCTGGAGTGTTCTAAAGTTAGAATTAAAAGTGAGAAATAATGCATAAGCTTTTTTCAAAGAAGTGATACTTTTATAATGCTTCAAGTATCCTTACAAAAATTAACTGATAAATTTATTAGAATATAAAATATGTTGTTCATCCTCAGTAATAGTCAAGGGAATGAAAATGGACATAATGGTATACCTTTGTGCCTCTATTAAATTAGGAAGCAAATGTAATATTGAGAGTACTCAGAACTAAAGTTAGTACACCGCAAGTTGGAACCACATTTTTGAAAATGTGATTGGCAGTGTATAATAAACTATAGTAGCATTTGAAAATATTAGATAAAGTGTGACCCAACTTTTAGATAGAATATTATATAGGCATAAAAATAATATTAAGTAATAACAGAAATAGCTTACAATTAAAGGTAAAAGAGATAGTATATATACTATTATAAATTTGTCAAAACCTATGTAAAATGTACAACACAAAGAGTGAAATCTAATGTAATCTATGAACTTTTGGTGATAATGATATGTGGGTGCAGTTTCCTTAACTGTAACAAATGTACTGCTCTGGTGGTGGAGGCTATGAAACATATGGTGTCAGCAGGTAAATGGGGAATCTCTGTAACTTACACTCAATTTTCCTGTGAACCTAAAGCTGTTCTGAAAATAAATTGTATTAAAAGAAAAAGACAGGACACAAAATAGCCCAATTTTTAAAATAAAGGACTAGGTACTAAATATTTTTGGCTTTAAGGGCTGTGGAGTTGCAGCTATTCAACTCTGCAGTTGTATTGGGACCACAGACAATTTGTAAATAAATGAACATTGCTGTATTCTCATAAAACTTTGTTTACAAAAACAGAGCTGGGCAATAGTTTGCTGACTCCTGGCCTTAGGTATTTATGAGTTATAATTTACCTTTAATCTGGATTGGCTGGCACAATTTTGTATTCTGAATTGGTTTAAGAATTTATAAAGCATAATTTATCTTATTCTGCACTGGCCAGCACCAATATGTTTTGTACAAAAGAAATATAACTTCCATTTTAAAAATATTTATGTCCTAATTGGTGGTGACATACTGAATAGAGTATCAACTTGGGATGCTGATGTCCCAGGTTCGAAACCCAAGGTCACTGGCTTGAGCACAGTGGGAGTGGGATCACCGACATGATCCCATGATTACTGGCTTAAGTCCAAAGGTCACTGGCTTAAAGCGCAATGTTGCTGGCTTGAGCCCAAGGTTGCTGGCTTGAGCAAGGGGTCACTGGCTTGGCTAGAATGCCCTGGGTCAAGGCCCATAGTGAAGCAATCAATGAACAACTAAAGTGTCGCAACTATGAGTTGATGTTTCTTATCTCTCTCCCTTCCTGTCTGTCTGGCTCTCGCTCTCTCTCTCTCTAAAAAAAATAAAATAAATAAATAAAAGAGACCTATATATGTTTGTCTTTATGGCTTCAGAAAACTGTCTACATGTCCATTAAAGAATTTTCTGGGGAATAATGATGACTATGATAACAACAGCTATATTCTATTTAGATTTTTTTACTAAAGTTAGATGATGTCATGATTTTTCCTAAGTACAATCAAGAAAATCTTTGGCCTGACCAGGCAGTGATGCAGTGGATAGATAGAGCATCAACATGGGATGCTGGGGACCCCCATGTTTGAAACCTGGAGGTCTCCAACTTGAGCTCAGGCTCATCAGGCTTGAGCGTGGGCTCACCATGTTGAGTGTGGTGTTCCTGGCTCAAGCATAGGGTCATAGACATGATCCCATGGTCTCTGGCTTGAGCCCAGGGTTGCTGGCTGGAGCAAGCGGTCACTGGCTCAGCTGGAACCCTCCAGTCAAGGCACATACAAGAAAGCAATCAATGAACAACTAACATGCTACAACTATGAGTTCATGCTTCTCATCTGTCTCCCTTTCTGCCTGTCTATCCCTCTCTCTCTGTCTGTCACTTGCTAGAAAAAAAATCTTTGATGTGTAATAAAAATGTGCTATTTTAAGCTGATATATTTAATTTTAACATATTAAAGTTAATTAAATGTAATTAAAATATATATTTCATTTTGTTGTATTATATATTAAACATATTTCCATTTAAATAATCATCTTGCGATTTATATTTCTCCATATGTAACTATATATTAGGATGGTACTTAAAACGATGGCATATTGAAGTTGATACAGAGCCAAATTTGTTTTGTGGGCAGAATGATGAAGCTCAGTCTTGTATATAATCTCTGTTCTTGCTATCAGAATCACAAAAATGACCAATTAGGTGACATTTCAGAATAAGCTGTGCTGATGGGTGAATTAGTTCCTGTTTTTATTAACTTGAACTTTCCCTAAGACTCGTACATATTTCTTACTCCATAGTGGCTAAGCTCACTGTACTTTTCTGGGCTTTACACAATTTTTTGGCAATAGGTAGAACATTTACAAACATACACATGCATATATTTGTCTCTTCTTGCTTAAATTCTTCATTATTTCCCCATTACCTTTAGGACAAGCTCCAAGTTCCTTCACTTTTATGTTTAGTAACAGGTCTGGCCATTACCTTCTCACACTGGATTTCAACCCTGTCCAGCTGCTAGCTCTTGCCATTGTTCCTCTTGGCTGAAGCAGTTTTCTCCCTTCTCTCTTCATTTGGCTAACTCCTACTCACCCCTCAGAGCTCCATTTAGACTAGGTTGGCTACACACACTGTGTGTAGCTGCTCAGTCATAGCATTTATTTTTCACATTATTGTTTGAGTGAATGTCTTCCCCAGCAGCTGAAGCACTGTGTTGGTAGGAATGATTTATGTTGCTTATCATCCTATCTCTGTGTCTCAAACACAGTTGGGAGGAGCTTAATAAATGTTCCTTGTATAAAATTTACTGAGTAAAGTTATAACTGGCATTATTTCATTGACTAATTGCTTATATTTTAAAGTATAATTGAAGGGTATATACAAACTGACTTTATTATTATTTTTTCATTAAAGCAAGGATGGACTTCTAAATCATGGGCAATCCAGAATGCTCCTTGCCTTCCTGTGTAAGTCACGTTTTTTCACATTTGAACTGTTTATGGGCAAATACTTATTAAGAAAAAAAAAAGAAGGCAAAATGATCTATATAGCTATGAATCTGAACCACAGAAAAATTTGTATGCATGTGGATGGCCTAAACTTACCATGCCAAAATTTAAGTAGCTCTTGTATAGGATGGTAGGACTAAGGGTAATAGTTCTCTTGTTTTTTATTCTATTTAATATTGTTCTTATATTCCTGAAATAGTTTAAATATTGCTTTATTTAGAAAATTCAGCTAAGTATATTTAAAAAGAATATATAAAATCTTGCATTTTATAACTAGGATAGTCAAAATGAATTTGATGGGAACACTATCTATACTTTTATTTTGAAGACTATGACAATTTTATCAATCTTATTAAAATTTTATTTTGAACTGGAATACATTAACTTGTTTTACACTTTATATTTTTTACTTTTAAAATCTGGAAGTATATCTTTTTATATTTTTTCAAGTATTTTACACTACAAGGCTTCTTGGAAAATAGAAATTTAAAACTTAATTATTAGGCTGAACCACATAAAATTAGCAAGTATCAGAATTTCTTGCGGTTCTACATAATTGATGGCTATATGCTCATCTTGACAAAGAGAGTTAGGTACAAGCACTAAATATAAGATGTTGAGTCTGTAACAGCCGTCAGTGGTGTGCTGGTAAATGTTTTTAGCAACTGGTTTTTCGAAACTGTACTATAAGTTTAGTATAAATTTTAATTGTTAATTATAAATAATCTTAAGTATATTTTAAGTTGATTATAAATTTTACTGATATGTAGCAATTTACAAATAAAATATATAAACTCTTTATTGTAAATTTCATATAGCCAATTGACTGTCACAGAAAGATATCTTCTTTGTTTTTTGCTGAATTTTTATATCTGTAACCAACTTGTGGTTGTAATTGATGAACCAGTATAGTTCTAACATAAATGTTGGTTGATAATTTCATTTTTCATAGGGTGATGTGAATGTTGTTTTTTTTTTACTGAATCAAGTAATGTTTAGAATAGTGGGACAATATTTCTGCTTTTTGTTATTCACAGTGTGATAGTTAAGACACAATACACTTTTAACTTTAATCTGCATTATCAGCATTTTCTCCACCACTTTTTAAAGTCTTGAAAGTCAAAAAAGTAATAAATCAGGTCCTGATTTATAGCATTTGCCAATTTCTGTGTAAATAATCCTACTGTGGTTGATTTCAAGCCATCTATGTAATACCACTAGACACAGAGTTGGAAAGAGATATATACCATTATATTATGACACAGATAGATATAAATCTCTAAGACAAAATAATAGTGAAGTATAGTAAAATCATTAAGAAGTAATGACTTTTGAGTATTTATCTTTGTTTTGTTTTTAATATAGCTTATTTGTAAGTTTATATAATTTTATTTTTAATAATGTGTTAACAAGCTCAAGAATTATTGAATATTTAACAAAAACTAGCCCAGCTTAATAGGCATCAGTACACCACTGGCTTCAGCATATCTTTTTATATAAGATGCAGCATACAGTATATGATTTGCAACTATTTAATTCTTATTTTTAAAAGTTATGGGCAACCTAGATTATTTCTTTCAGGGTCCCTCCACTTGATTTGGGAAGCCTTGTTGACTCTGACGATGAGGTAATTTTTACTTAGTATTTAATATAACATTTGAACACAATATTACAAAATGCATATATTAAGTATCATTTAATTTTATTTTAAGATGATGTTTCATATGTTCCAATTAGTGGAGCACCTATTCATTTTGACCCACCAAATTCATCTTCTGCTCTTGACTTGGTCATACCACGTCAAATACCATATATTCAACATCATCTAAATGAATTGGTTAGTATTTATTTCTTATTACCAACACTCCGTGTTATAGTATGCGTTTTAGCATTGTATTTAATCCAGAAATTTTGTTTAATTTGGTTTAAGTATTTTATGTATTAACATCCCAAACAATAATGTTAGTGAAATAATCTTTCTTTCTTTTACTTTTGTTTTTTACATAGGAAAGGTATTATTAAAGTGCCTTATAAAATTTGTAAAGTAGCCTGACCAGTGGTTGTGTAGTGGACAGAGCATCAGTCTGGGATGCTGAAGTCCCAGGTTTGAAACTCTGAGGTCACTGGCTTGAGTACAGGCTCACCAGCTTGAGTGTGGGGTCGCCGGCTTGAGCTTGAGCGTGGGATCACTGACATCTCTCTCCCTTCCTGTCTCTGTCTCTCTCACTCTAAACTAAAGAAATTAAAAAAAATGGCAAAGTATAATTTATTGTAAAAGGGAATCTAGGACTTTAAAAATAATGGCAGAATATTAGATCAGATCTTGCTAGTGTAACTATGTAAATTTTGTTTCTTAAAAGTTGACTTACTTTTTAGGTTACTAGTATATTAGGGAATAAATAAGTGTACTAATTCCAAGGTATCTTCTTGGGACATATTTATACTTCACACAATATTTTGTGTTTTAGTTCACATTATGAACACAAGTTCTGACCAGTGTTCTCTGAGTAGGGCTTGCTTTTCTGTCTTTGTTAGTCATTCTCATGGAACTGGCTCTATTCATGTTCTCCTCAGTCTCATTTTGGATAAATTGTACCAGTAATACCGTAGTCTGTATCATGTTATAGTTTTTATCCTGAAGCTTTTCCTTCTCCTCCTTTGGATTAGACTTGGATATTATCAACAGTTTTCGAGAGTTGTACTGGCTTTATACTTCTTTTGAAATGGTTGTCTTTGTCTTGGACAATCTATCTGCCATAGTGTTTGCTTAACACTTTTTTTTTTACATGGTCTTTTATAATTTTTAAATTAATTTTTAGAATTGCTTATGTTAACATGGATTCAAGTGTCCCACTCAATATAACAGCCTCACTGCCCAACAGCATGCCCCCATTTATACCCCTTTTGCCTCCCACCCCCTGACTTCCTCCCTGCCTTCCCTCTGGGATTTGCTGTTCTGTTATCTGTATCTGTGTGTTATGTATATATAATTTCACTAATCGCTTCACCATCTCTGATCCCATCCCCTCATCCTCCTTCCCTCTGTCAGCTGTCTATCTGCTTCCCATGACCCTGCCTCTGCCTCTATTCCATTCCTCAGTTCATCGTGTTCATTAGATTCTACATATAAGTGAGATCATATGATATTTGTCTTTCTCTTCCTGGCTTGTTTCACGTAGCAGGCCCATCCATGCCTTCACAAGAGGTAAGATTTCCTTCTTTTTCTTGGCCATGTATTCCATTTTGTATATGTACCAGAGCTTTTTTATCCATTCGTCCACTGATGGACACTTGAGCTGTTTCCAGATCTTGGCTATTGTAAACAATGCTTTAGTAAACATGGAGGTGCTTATCTTCTTTTGAATTGATGTTTTGAGATTCTTAGGATATATTCCTAAAAGTAGGATAGCTGGGTCCAAAGGCAGTTCCATTTTTAATTTCTGAGGAAATGCCATACTGTTTTCCAGAGTGGCTGCACCAGTCTGCATTCCCACCAGTAGCGCAAGAAAGTTTCTTTTTCTCCACACCCTCATCAGCACTTATTGTTTGTTGAGTTGTTAATGAGAGCCATTCTGACAGGTGAGGGTGGTATCTCATTGTAGTTTTAATTTGCATTTCTCTGATGATGAGTGACATTGAACATTTTTTCATATGCCTATTGGCCATCTGTTTGTCCTCTTTGGAGAAGTGTCTATTCAGGTCCTTTGCCCATTTTTAAAATTAGATTTTTTTACCTTCCTGGTGTTGAGTTTTAGAAGTTCTTTATAAATTTTGGCTATTAACCCCTTATCAGATGTATTGGCAAATGTGTTCTCCCATTGTGTTGGGTTGTCTTTTTATTTTGTTAATGATGTCTTTTGCTATGCAAAGCGTTTTAGTTTGATATAATCCCATTTGTTTATTTTGTCCTTTATTTCACTTGCCTGTGGAGATATATGAACAAAAATATTGCTATGAGAGATACCAGAAAGTTTACTGTCTACGTTTTCTTCCAAGAGTTTTATGGTTTTGTGACTTACATTTAAGTCTTTATCCATTTTGAGTTTATTTTTGTGAATGGTATAAGTTGGTGGTCTAGTTTCATTTTTTTGCATGTACCTCTCCAATTTTCCCAACACCATTTATTAAAGGGATTGTCTTTATGCCATTGTATGCTCTTGCTTCCTTTGTCAAGTATCAATTAACCATAAAGGCATAGGTTTATTTCTGGCTTCTCTGTTCAGTTCCATTGATCTGTATGCCTGTTCTATGGGAGTACCAAGCTGTTTTGATTACAATGGCCTTGTAGTATAACTTGATATCAGGAAGTGTGATACCTCCCACTTTGCTCCTCATTTTCAAGATTGCTGAGTCTATTCAGGTTATTTTTTGGTTCCATGTAAATTTTTGGAACCTTTTTTCTAGATCTGTGAAGCATGCCATTGGTATTTTAATAGGAATTGCACTGAATCTATAGATTGCTTTGGGTAGTTTAGCCATTTTAATGATGTTTATTCTTCTTACCTATGAACATGGTATATGCTTCCACTTGTTTGTATATTCTTTGATTTCTTTTTTCAATGTCTTATAATTTTATAAGTCTTTTACCTCCTTGGTTAAATTTACTCCTAGGTACAATAGTTTGTTGTTGTTTATTTTGTTGCAATTGTGAGTGAGGAGGATTGTTTCCCTAATTTCTCTTTCTGACAGTTTATTGTTGGTGTATAAAAATGCCACTGATTTCTGAATATTGATTTTATATTCTGCCACCTTGCCGAATTCATTTATTAGGTCTAGTAGTTTTTTGACTGAGATTTTAGGGTTTTCTATATACAGTATTATGTCATCAGCAAATAATGACAGTTTTACTTCTTCTTTTTCCAATTTGGATACCCTTTATTTCTTCCTGCTTAACACTTCTTTTAGATTTCTCTTATCCACTGGCTCTACTATCTCTCTCTCAGGAAAGTGAGGCAGGGAACCAAATAGTACCAGAAGAAAGACTATCTTAAAACTCTAGAAATGGCAATCTGTGCTTCTCAGTACTAGTGATCTGTAATTCTTATGATTATTCTAAAAGAAATGATTGACATGGAGTTTGTTTTTTTTTCTGGGGCAAGAAGATAAGGCCTACCTAAAACTCCTAAAACAAGAGAAAAGTTCATTGTCATCTCAAGTTATTTTAGAATCAGGGCTGATTTTCTTCTTCTTTTTTTTTTATTCTAAACTCCTTTATTGGAGAGTTATAATACAGACTTAGCATATTAAAGGCCTGACAGTCCTTTGATTTTTTTAAAAGAGAAAAGAAATTCTTTAACTTTCTTGAGTGGTTAAATTCTCACAGGGAAAACCTTTTCTTTTCTTTTTTCTTTAATACCACTGTTAATATCTTCCTTAATAGTTTTCTTATAATATCAGTTCAAAAAGTACTGCCTAAATTATTTTTTTTTCATTTAGAAAATCCTTTTTTAAAATTTTATTTAGACAATTAATTTTAATGGATGACATTGATCAATTAGAATATATAGATTCAGAGAAAACATCTCCAGATCATTTTGACATTTGATTATGTTGTATACCTATCACCCAAAGTCAGATTGCCTCCATCACCTTTTATTTGGTTTTCTTTATGCCCCTCCCCCTGGTAACCACTGCACTCTTATCTATGTCTATGAGTCTCAATTTTGTGTCCTACCTATGTATGGAATCATACAGTTCTTAGTTTTTTTTGATTTACTTATTTCACTCAGTATAATGTTATCAAGGTCCATCCATGTTGTTGTAAATGATCCAATGTCATCATTTCTAATGGCTGAATAGTATTCCATAGTGTATATGTGCCACATCTTCTTTATCCAGTCCTCTATTGAAGGGCTTTTTGGCTGTTTCCATGTCTTGGCCACTGTGAACAATGCTGCAATGAACATGGGGCTGCATGTGTCTTTACGTACCAATCTCTCTGAGTTTAGGGAGTATATACCCAATAGAGAAATCGCTGGGTCATATGGTAATTCTTTTCTAAATTTTTTGATTAACCACCTTACTCTCTTTCAAATGGTTGTACTACTTTACATTCCCACCAACAGTAAATGAGAGTTCCTTTTTCTCTACAGCCTCTCCAACACCTGTTTTCACCTGTCCTGTTGATAATAGGTAATCTAACAGGTGTGAGGTGGTATCTCATTGTAGTTTTGATGTGCATTTCTCTAATAGTTAGTGAAGATGAGCATCTTTTCATATAACTATTGGCCATTTGTATTTCTTCCTGGGAGAAGTGTCTGTTCATGTCCTCTTCCCATATTTTTATTAGATTATTTACTTGTTTGTTGTTGAGTTTTGTGAGTTCTTTGTATATTTTGGATATTAGACCCTTATCTGAGCCGTTGTTTGAAAATATCATCTCCCATTTAGTTGGATGTCTGTTTGTTTTGTTGTCAGTTTCTTTTACTGTGCAAAGCTTCTTAGTCTGATGTAGTCCCATTCATTTACCTTTGCCTTCACTTCCCTTGCCTTTGGAGTCAAATTCATAAAATGTTCTTTATGGCCAAGGTCAATGAGTTTAGTACCTATGTTTTCCTCTATGTAATTTATTGTTTCACATCTTTTTTTTTTTTTTTTTTGTATTTTTCCGAAGCTAGAAACAGTGAGGCAGTCAGACAGACTCCCGCATGCGCCCGAACGGGATCCATCCGGCATGCCCACCAGGGGCGATGCTCTGCCCATCTTGTGGCACCGCTCTGCCGCAGTCAGAGCCATTCTAGCGCCTGAGGCAGAGGCCACAGAGCCATCCTCAGCGCTCGGGCAAACTTTGCTCCAGTGGAGCCATGGCTGTGGGAGGGGAATAGAGAGACAGAGAGGAAGGAGAAGGGAAGGGGTAGAGAAGCAGATGGGCGCCTCTCCTGTGTGCCCTGGCCAGGAATCAAACCCGGGACTCCTGAATGCCAGGCCGACACTCTACCACTGAGCCAACCGGCCAGGGCCTTGTTTCACATCTTATATTTAGGTCTTTGATTCATTTTGAATTAATTTTAGTACAAGGGGACAAACTGTAGTCGAGTTTTATTCTTTTGCATGTGGCTTTCCAGTTTTCTCAGCACCATTTATTGAAGACGCTTTCTTTTCTCCATTGTGTGTTTTTGGCTCCTTTATCAAAGATGATTTGACCATATATATGTGGTTTTATTTCTGCGCTCTCAATTCTGTTCCATTGGTCTGAGTGTCAATTTTTCTGCCAATACCATGCTGTTTTGATTATTGTGATTCTATAATATAATTTGAAGTCAGGTATTGTAATGCCCCCAGCTTTGTTCTTTTTCATTAGGATTACTTTGGCTCTTCGGGGTTTTTTAGAGTTCTATGTAAACCTGATGATTTTTTGTTCCATTTCTTTAAAAAATGACATTGGATTTTGATGTAAATTGCATTAAATTTGTATGTTGCTTTGGGTAATATGGTCATTTTAACTATATTTATTCTTCCTATCCAAGAACAAGAAATATTTTTCCATTTCATTGTATCTTTTTTCGATTTCCCTTAACAATGCTTTGTAGTTTTCATTATATAGGTCCTTTACATTCTTTGTTATATTTATTCCTAGGAATTTTGTTGTTGTTGCAACTGAAAAGGGATTTTTTATTAAGATAATTTTCTGAAGTTTCATTGTTGGCATATAAAAAGGAAATAGACTTCTGTATATTAATTTTGTATCCTGCGACCTTTCTGTATTTATTTGTTGTTTCTAATAGTCTTTTTGTGGAGTCTTTGCGGTTTTTGATGTACAGGATTATATCATCTGCAAAAAGTGAATGTGGGGGTGGGGAGATGCATTCAGGGAGACACTAGAATCTATGTAAACACAATAAATTTTAAAAAAAAGTGAAACTTTACTTCTTCTTTCCCAATATGAATGCCTTTTATTTCTTTCTCTTGTCTGATTGCTCTGGCTAGAACTTCCAGCACTACATTGAATAAGAGTGGAGAGAGTGGGCAGCCGTGTCTTGTTCCTGATTTTAGAGGAAAAGTTTTCAGTTTTTTGCCATTTAATATGATGTTAGCTGATGGTTTGTCATAAATGGCCTTTGTTATGTTGAGATATTTTCCTTCTATACCCATTTTGTTGAGTGTTTTAAACATAAAATGATGTATTTTATCTAATGCCTTTTCTGCATCTATTGATAGGATCATATGGTTTTTGTTCTTTGTTTTGTTGACATGGTGTATTACGTTAACTGTTTTACTTACGTTGAACCATCCTTGTGATTCTGAGATGAATCCCACTTGATCATGATGAATTATTTTTTTTAATGTGTTGTATTTTATTTGCTAGTATTTTGTTTAGGATTTTAGCATCTGTATTCATTAGAGATGTTGGTCTGTAGTTTTCTTTTTTTGTGTTGTCCTTGCCAAGTTTCAGTATAAGTGTTCTATTGGCCTCATAAAATGTGTTTAGAAGTATTGCTTCTTCTTCAATATTTTGGAAGACTTTGAGTAGAATAGGAACCAAATCTTCTTTGAATGCTTGATAAAATTCACTAGTATAGCCATCTGGCCCTGGACTTTTATTATTTTGGAGGTTTTTGTTAGTTGTTTCTGTTTTCTCCCTTCTAATGGGTCTGTTTAGGCTATCTACTTCTTTGTGACTCAGTTTAGAAATATTGTATTTTTCTAGGAATTGATCCATTTCTTCTAAATTGTTAAATTAGGTGGCATATAGTTTTTCATAGTATTCTATGATAATTCTTTGTATAACTATGATATCTGTAGTGATTTCTCCTCTTTCATTTTGGATTTTGTTTATATGAGTCCTTTCTCTTTTTTCCTTAGTGAGTCTTGCCAAGGGTCTGTCAATTTTGTTGCTCTTTTTAAAGAACCAGCTCCTTGTTTTATTGATTTTTCTTTGGTTTTCCTGTTTGCTATTTCACTTATTTCTACTCTGATTTTTATTATTTCTTTTCTTCTTCTTTCTTAGGGTTGCATTTGTTTTTCTTTTTCTAGTTCCCTAAGATGTGATGTTAAGTTGTTTACTTGGGCTCTCTCTTGTCTATTCATATAAGCCTGTAGTGATATGAACTTCCCTCTTATTACTGCTTTTGCTGTATCCCAGAGGTTCTGAAATGTTATGTTGTCATTTTCATTTGTCTGTATATATCTTCTGATCTCTGCTTTTATTTCTTCTTTGACTCACTCATTTTTTGGAAGTATTGATATATTGTTAAATTTCCACATTTTTGTGTGTTTGTTTACTTTTTTACAGTTGAATTCTAGTTTCAAAGCTTTGTGGTCAGAGAATATACTTGGTATTATTTCATTTCAATCTTTCTGATTCGTTGATGATAGTTTTGTGGCCCAACATATGGTCAATTCTTGAGAATGTTCCACACTGGAGAGAAATGTATACTCTGGCATTTGTCCTGTAGACGTGTATCATATCCAATTGTTTTCGTGTTTCATTTAAGGCTATATTTCTTTATTGATTTTCTGTTTTCATGAACGATCTAGTGCCATCAGCAGTGTATTGAGGTCTCCAAGTATGATTGTATTTTTGTCAGTTTTTATTTTTAGATCAGTTAGTACATGTCTTATATACTTTGGTGCTCCTTGGTTTGGTGCATATATATTAAGAAATATTATATCTTCTTGATTCAATGTCCCCTTTATCATTATGAAATTACCATCTTTGTCTCTGATTACCTTTGTTGTCTTGTAGTCAGCTATGGTAATATGAGTGTAGCTACACCTGCTTTTCTTTGGATATTGTTTTCTTGGAGAATTGTTTTCCAATCTTTCACTTGGAATTTGTTTTTATCCTTGTAGCTTAGATGTGTTTCTTGAAGGCAGCATACTCTTGGATTTTTTTTTATCCACTTTGCTACTCTGTGTCTTTTTATTGGTGAGTTTAATCCATTTACACTTAATGTAATTACTGACACTTGAGGGTGTTCTATTGCCATTTTATATATTGAGTTCTGTTAGCTCTGTATCTTGTTTGGTTCTTCTTTTTTGTTTTTCTGTCATTTGTTTTTGTTTGGTTCTATTCCATACTTCTTTTCTCTGTTTCTCCTTTTTGTAAGCCATATGTTTATGTAGTGGTTTTTTCAGAGGTGGTTACCATTAGGTAATAAAAAGGATATCTTTATTATATGCGGCTTAAGTGTCTGTTGCCAATATCTTATTGGTTGCTTGCGTAACTGTACTAGCCAATGGGGTGAAGTTGCCACGGCTGAACGCAAATTGAGCGGGTCAGGGGAAGGTGAACATTTGTTTGCATTGGCAATCATCTGCTTTTGAAACAATTTAAGGCTGAACGCAAATTGAGCATGTCAGGGGGAAGGTGAACATTTGTTTGCATTGGCAATCATCTGTTTTACATAAAAACTACGTCTTAACGTAATTTCTTTTAAGAATGCCTCCTAGAAAATACAGCACTGAAGAGGAGAGACAAGGAGCTAAAGCTGCACAAAAATGGCATTCTCGATAAAAAGAAACCACTGAGTCCTAAAAATTCTGATGTAGACAAACTAAATGATGATGTCTTAAATATCATAGAAGGGAATGACACGGCATATTTAAGTGTTGATTCCGTTGTAGCTGATACTAAAGAGAGTGCCAACAACTTTCCAACGGAATTTTTAAATACTCTGTCGCCTTCTGGCATGACACCTCACAAATTGAGGTTAAAGATTAGAGCAATTATTATGCTGTTAAGAAATCTTAACACCAGAAGGGGTCTTTGCAATGGTACAAGACTAGAAGTTCTCCAATTGAAAAATAATGTCATAATAGCTAAGTCTTTGACTGGCTCCTCTGAAGGTGAAATACATGTCATTCCAAGAATTGATTTGGCTCCATCTCAAACAAGGTTGCCATTTCAATTGAGACGTAGACAATTTCCTGTAAAACTTGCCTTTGCAATGACCATCAATAAGTCTCAGGGCCAAATGCTTAAGCGTGTTGGCATTTTTTTACCTGAGCCTGCATTTGGACACGGTCAACTTTATGTTGCCTGTTCAAGAGTTTGTGAAAGAACGGACGTAAAATTAAAAATAATTGATGGTCCTCTGCAAGGCGAGCTTAAAAATGATGGAAAGATCTACACAAGAAATGTTGTGTACAAAGAGATCTTTGACATGTGAATTAACATTTTATTATTTAAATCACCTTTATTTATTGAGCTAGCGGTGGCTCTTAAGAAATGTACCACCAGTGGTTTCCTTCATTGCACTCTACTTTAAGCAATTAGGCAAGTAGAAGGGGGAAACCCCGTGGGGCACTAAGCAAAGGGGCGTCGTCGCTGCCTGCCCTGGGAAATTCAGTTTGAATTAGCAGACACCTTTGCACAAATCATTTTAATTACAATTTATACTATCTAGAACAGCGGTCATTTCGTATGACCGCCAGGCTTTCTAGTATATCATAATCATTGTAGTACATTATCTCATGTGTGCTTCTGCACTCCACCATCCTTTGCTACTGTTAATCTTTGTCCTCTTCCCTTTGTTTTTGTTGTCACAGATTAATCTTGCTTTTATTGTGAGCTTGTTGGAGTTTTTAATTGTGATTTTGTTTTGTTTTGTTCTTTGTATCTGGTTGGATAAAGCCTTAATTATTTCCAGAATTGAGGGTTTTCTGGTGATAAATTCCCTTATCTTTTCTATATCTGTGAATGTTTTTATTTCCCCTTCATATTGAAGGATAGCTTTGATGGATATAGAATTCTTGGCTGGAAGTTCCTCTCTTTCAGTACTTTAAATATTGGGGTCCAACTCTTCTGGCTTGTAGAGTTTCTGCTGAGAAATCTGATGATAGTCTAATGGGCCTTCCTTTATATGTTGTATTCTTCTTTTCCCTTGCTGCCTTGAGGATTTTATTTTTTTCATTGCTTTGTGATAATTTTATTATGATATGCCTTGGAGTAGGTCTGTTTGGGTTAAGGTAACTTGGTTTTCTGTTTGCTTCTTGGATTCGAGGCTCTAATTCTTAAGTTCTCATGGATTATTTGTTCGAATATATTCTCCATTCCATTTCTCTCTCTTCTCCTTCCGATATACCCATTATTCTTATGTTGCTCTCTCTGATGGAGTCAGACAATTCCTGTAGGGATTTCTCATTTTTTTAAAAAATATTTTGAGTCTCTCTCCTCTTCTCTCTGTAGTATCTCTAGTTCCTGTCTTCTATGTCACTAATTCTCTCCTCTGTCTGGCCTGTTCTATTAGCTAAGCTTGTTACCTCATTCTTTAATTTGTGTATTGAGTTTTTCATCTCTGTTTAGTTCCTTTTTATAGTTTCAATTTCCTTGGTAAAGTATTCTTTTTGTTCATTGAATTATTTTTTGAGCTCTCTAAATTGCTTTTCCATGCTTTCTTGTATTTCTCTGAGTATTTTTAGGACTTCAATTTATAATTCTCTGTCATTTAACTCCAAGGTTTCCGAGCAATTGAAATTTTTTTCTAGAGATTTTTCATCATCTATCTGAGTTACATCTCTGTCTTTTGTATGCATGATATTTGATTTATTTTTTGTTAATGGCATTTGAGAGTGATATTATTAATAAAACTAATAAGAGATAATTAAAAAATAAAATAAAAATTGAAAAGATACAGTGAAAAAATGAAAATTCTATAATGATAAGTAGAACCAAAATTGCAGAAAACAAGGAGCAGGAGCTGAGGAAAGATGACAAAAGAGATAAAAGATGAAATAAAAAACATGCAAAATGCCACAAAGAAAAATATGAATCCAAAATATAATAATTTGTTGATACATGAGGATCAAGTGAGAGAAAAAGAAAAAGGAAAAAAATGATAAAGGTTTTTGAAATGAAACCTTTAAAATGACAAGAGTGAAAAATGTAACAACTATGGATAATGAAGTTCAAAAGGAAAAAGAAAGAATAAAAAGGAAAGAAGATACAAGATACATTTACTAAAATAGAAAAAAAACAAAAAAAAATTTATAAAAATGTAATTTTTTTTCTAGTTTTGAGAAGTAGCTTCTTTCTTTCTTTCGGCAGGTGGTGCTGTACTACAGGTTTTGCCCCTGTGAGGCTCTTTGGCATAGGTTTGCTGTTGTCTCTCTTGGAGGCTCTGACAATGGGAGACTCAGTTTTCCCGGTGCCTCTCCCCACCTATCTCCCACCTGAGCTAGCAGCCTGGGGACTTAGCTATGAGGTCCACCCCAGCGACTGCTTGAAGAGCAAGAGGCTCTAAGAGCAACCAGGATCTTCCTCCAGTATCGCTCAAAGCACTGTTCTGGGTAAGGCGGTGCTAAACAGAGCTGCCAGCATGAGCAGGCAGGGCTGGGAGCTGATTGCTGATTTAGCGCCTTTCTAAGGGTTGGCAGACAGGTCTAGAACGTCTCAGCATGTGCTGTGGGCTGGGAGCAGATTGCAGATCAAGTGCTTTTCTAAGGGCCCCGGGTTTGTCTAGTACACCTCAGTGCTCTGTGGTTCTAATCTCCACAGGCTTCTCCCTTGTGCACTGTTTGGTAACCTGCAGCAAACCATGTGCGCACCCAGCCCCCAGAACTTCAGCAGTGTACACAGAGGCTTGCACCGGCCCACTTAGGCAGACAGGGCCTATGATCTCCATCAGAGGGAGGAATGCAGGCCCATAGAGGTGCCCTGCCTAGACAGTCCAGGGATCTTGCCTTTGTGCACGTCCCATGCTGGTGGTGGATCTCGGAATGCACAAAGACACTGGCAACAGTCCACTAAGATGCCTATCGCTGGTAATCTCGGGCTAAGCCCTCAAGCCTGCATGGACACGCTCGTGAACACCCACACCCATGCCAGTGGCACCAGGTATAGCCACTCCCACACTGGCGGTGATTATGGAGCCGGGTGTGCACAAAGCTGTTGGTGCCAGCTCCAGCTGCCATGAGCATCCTGTACTGGAAACCTTTGTCAGTGCCTGCCGCCTGTGTGTGTCCCTCGTCCGTGGTCTTAGGCAGAGCTAGTGTGGTCTTTCTTCTGCTTGATCATCCACCCTAACCCAGCTTCTTCCCTCTGCCTCAGACCCTCTGCTTCGCTGGGCTTCAGACGAAAGCACTCCTTCCTCAGATCAGTGAGGAAAGTGAAAAACCCTGTTCTCAGTCTTATTTCCTTCAGAGTGGATTACATATTCAGCCACCTTTTCACCCAGTCATACCTTTGTTTGGTGTGTGTGTGTTTCAGGTGCTCCTCAGATTTTTTTCTTTGTCTTTAGTTGTTGAATTTGTTGAAATTTCAAGGAGCAATAACCGGAGCACCCCTCACGGTGCCATTTCTCTGACGTTACTCCTCAGGTTTGATTTTTCACTGGGAAACAAGGTACAGGCTTACTGGTATAGAAGGCCAGCGCCCATTTGAGCAGTTCTGTCTGCTCCGATTGCTCAGCGATGCTGTACAGCTAAATGTTTTAACTAACACTTCTGTTTGGAACACAGATATACCTGTTTGCTTCTTAGGGATAAATGCTAAGGTAAATGATAAACCTGTTAATGTTAATAAGAGAAATTAATAATAATTTCGTTTTTCCTCATGTATAGCATATGTTTTCTTTGTGTTTTAGGAGCAGGACATTATACCTGAAGATTTACCAGAACCAACGGACAAATATAAACTAAAATATCAGCAATACAAAACTGAAATGAAAGAGGGATATAAACAGTATAGTCAGAGAAATGCAGAGAAGACCAAATCAAATCTCATGCATCAACTGTCTCCAAAAAATGAGATAGATGACAAGGTAGTGTATGAGGCTTTATGAAATTATAATGAAATTTTAAAAAGGAATATATGTATTATTGAAACATCTTTTTGTCTGATATGTCTTGCTGTTAATGATAATAAGTGTGCCCAGGACCATTTTAAGTATTTTACTTAGTTAGTTTATTCCTCACAATAACCCTAAAGGGTTGGAAATAAGACAATATCATACAGTATGGCTGTTTCTGATGTCGCTCTCTTGAACTCTGTTTGTCTTCCAGTCTAAATATTAAGGTATAAAAGTGGTTTCAATCTTTATAGTGCCCTTGTTTATTCTAAAACTATCATTACTCCATGATTGTCTTCCTCATTTTAGGAGATTTTTTTTAACATCATGAATTGCTGAAATTGTTATGTTTTCACTTAATATTAATTAGGTGTAAATTCAATAAGCGCAAAGTAAACATAACACATTTAATGGCTTTCCAGAAGCATACAAATGAGGTTAATCTTGAATTTTGGAGTGAAATGTTTGGAAACACAGTTTATGATACAGCTAGCCATAAAGAGAACAGTTGTATACAAATTCTTAATTCAGCTAACTTTTTGTAAGAAAATGTATTTTCAGGGAAGTTTGATGTTTGTAGTTGCTTAGCATTTTTCTATAGATAATGTTTCAAAGGAGAAATGCACCCCCATGTTTATGGTAGCATTTTCACAATGGCGAAGATCTGGAAACAGCCCAAGTGTCCGTCAATGGATGAGTGGATTAAGAAGCTGTGGTACATATATACAATGGTATACCATGGGGCCATGAAAAAGAAGGAAATCTTACCTTTTGCGACAACATGGATGGACATGGAAACTATTATGTTAAGTGAAATAAGCCAGGCAGAAAATGAAAAATATCATATGACCTCAATCATTTGAAAAATCCAATGAACAATGTGAACTGAGGAACGGAATTGAGACAGAGGAGAGATCAAAGGGACCAGAGGAAAAGAGGACAGAGGGAAAGGGGATGACAGGATGGGATACACCTGAAGGGAAGGGGGGAGGGCGCTATGGGAAGGGGACAAGGGAGATGTTGAGGGGAATATGGGGGAGGGATGATGCATTCGGGGCAACACTAGAATCTATATACACAATAAATTAAAATCATTAAAAACGAATAATACTTACAAAAAATTAATTTATAAGTATATGTGGCATATCAACTAATTTCTCTAATCCATGCAGGAATTAGCTAGAACTAAATCACAGTGTTTAGCTGAAAGCATAATGAACAAGAGTTATGGGATTTTTAGGTCTCCTTATCTTTAAACAAAATTCCCAGATCCAAACAATGCACACAAATATAATAATCTAGTGTCTAAGTAGGCAGGGAAATTTCACAGATTTTTCCCATCTAATGAAAAGCTAGATTCTGGGTAGATTTTGAAAGTAAGTCTGAGAATATTTGCTAATGGATTAGTTGTAGCCTTGAGAGAAAGGGAAGGGGAAGAACGATACTAAGGCTTTTGGCTTGAGTGATTAAAAGGGTGGAAGACCACAGGGAAGGCAGGTTTGAGGAGGTTAAATTTGAGATACCAAGTGGAAATGTCACTGTTTTCCTTTTGTAAAGTTTGAAAACAACCAGAAACAAAACAAAATGCTATTTTTATGTTTGAAAGAAAATCTGACAAACATATTAGCACATAAATAAATAAAAGTATATAATATCCTCATAAATTAATTTCCAATAGTTACTACTTCAACAAGATTCATTATTGGATCATTGAATAAATGTTCATTGGGTGCTCACTGTGTGTGGTCCTGCTCTGGCACCAGGGATAGTGTGAGGTTCCTGCCCTCATGGAACTTATAGCAGGAGGGGCAGGCAACAAATCATAAGTAAATATATAATAAAATTTCATGTAGCAATCCAAGGTCCTGAAGACAGAATAGGTATGAAGATAGACTTTTCAGGAAAGATCTAAAGTAGGAACAAACCCTAAGGGAAACTCTTGAACTCTATTAAATTTTTGTCAGTTGCTATCCTACTGGAACACTTTTGTTGTTGTTAAGCACATCTTATATTCAGAGAAAAATTTAGTGTTCATCTTTTTAGGACCCCAAAGGATTTTTACCTCAACAGATGCACCCCAATGTTTAGTATTTTACCTCTAAATTTAATTTTATAAAGGAGTGGGCATGCCCACATTTATTAACTTTACAAAAACTTAAATGGACGATAATCGTTATAATAGTTACCACTGTTTATTTAATACTCACTGGATGTCAGGTACTTTTTCAAGTGTTGGACATGTGTTATCTCATTTAATCTTCTGTGTGTGTTTGTGAAGTAGTTGCTATTATTAATTACCATTTTAATTCTAAACTCCATGAATAAACCAAGGCATGCACAGAGAGGTCATATACCTAGAAAGTGGAAGAGCTGGGTTCAGACAGATGATCTGATCGTCAGAGCCTGTGCTGGTAACCCCTACACATGTAACCAATGACACATTCGGGGGTTCTTTAATCCTTACTTTTGTTAGAAACAAATTTTATTCAGAGTATGTGCATGAGAGTAATTTATTGCTTTCATGTACAGTGTGTACGAGAGGAAGAAGCAATCACGGATTACCTTACAACTCTGGATAGGAAAGCCCTCTTACAGCAGTGTTATGCAGACAATCCTTACCATGCGCAACACAGTCCAAGAAAATCTAACGCTGTAAGTTATCAGTATGTTTACTTACTTGATAAACCAGTAAGATAATTTTCCCTGCAAGATTTAACAGACTTACGTTTCAACAAATAATTTCAACAATTTAATCTGGACTGAAATAAACATTTATTAATGTACAAACTGAGTCCTCATTTTTATAAATGATTGATGTTTCGTATATTTACTGTAGAGAAATAGTCCTGAATCTTTGAAAGTGTGTAAAAAAGATTTTTTTATAGTGTTCTAAATGTTAATTGGCTGCTATTTATGTCAGTGGGCTTATTTGGCATTGACACCTTGCCCAAAGGAGTCTGGTTATTTTTTTTTTCAAAGTCAAAAGCTAAGAAAACTAGAGAAATTCAGAGCAGTTAAAGAAAAAGACAGGAATAAAATAAATGCTCTTTGGGAAAAAGGGAACAAAATTTTAGACTTCCAATATTAATTACATTATATTTTTTACAACATCAATAATACCCTGGCCTGTTGGTTCAGTGGTAGAGTGTTGGCCTGGCATGTGGATGTCTCGGGTTCTATTCCTGGTAAGGGCACACAGGAGAAGTGACTATCTGCTTCTTCACCCTTCCTACTCCCCCTTTACTCTTTCTCTCTCTTCCCCTCTTGCAGCCATGGCTCAATTGATTTGAGCGCATTGGCCCCCTGGGTGCTAAAGATGGATGGCTCCATGTTGTCTCTCCTCAGGTGCTAAAAATAGCTTGGTTATAAGAATGGCCCCAGATGGGTAGAGCATTGGCCCCAGACAGGGGTAGCTGAGTGGGATCCTGGTCGGGGCACATGTAGGACTCTGTCTCTGTATCTTCTCTTCTTTCACTTGGAAAAGAAGAAAAAAATCAATTATATTTTTTGATGAATGTTGCTTAGACTAGTTCTGGTACAAATAGATAATTACACCATTTCTTTTTTTTTAGCGTTAAAATAAAAATTTATTTTTTCTTCAATAAAAGTAGTTTATTTAATATTATGTTTATTTTAAAATTAAATTTATTGTGGTGATATTGGTTAATAAAATTATATAGATTTCAAGTGTGCAAGTCTATGATACAGCATCTGTATATTGCATTGTGTGTCCACTACTCATCAGACCAAACTGCTTGAAGTTGGAGTATACTGGCAACCCCAGACACTCCCAGTGATTAAATTTTAGGCACATCTGCAATGGATTGAGGGACTATCAGTGTGCATTAGATCAAAAATTGGGAAAACTCTTTAGATTAAATAGTAATAAAGCAATATGGATTTAGCCAGTACTATTTTCATTATCTCTGAAGGAATATTTAATGTATAGCTTATTTTGGTCACATCCATTCAGAATCATTATCTTCTGAATTGACAGCAAAATGTTTAATCAATCTTGACTGGTGGACTAATTTTCTGTGGATGTCCTAAGTTACTAACTTGTTATAATTCTTTTAGTAAAACCTCAAGCACTTTATTTTTCTATGCCTATTATTATTTAGATATGTATGTTTAATAGAATAAAGAGTATGAGTAGGACCATTCTAAAAACAAAGCTACTTTATAAGGTAAAACTGTCTCAGATAAGGTTTTTTGATATATGTTTAAAGTTATACTTGAAATTCATGTCACCACTATTTAAGGTCCACCGGGTATTGTTCTTTGTATATTCAAAACTAGGTGTTAGTGGACTTGTTTTCCTTAGAATTACTTTATTAGTGGCAATGTATCTAAATTCACTATCAAGAACATTCCACTTGATTGTGGTAGCACTTACTTATCTGTATTTTTCAAGGAAATGTTCATGTAGGTAGACTTTGCATCAAAAATTAATATTTATTTTTAAAATGTAGGTGGCATTCTTTTTTATTTTCTTTTTCTTTCTTTCATTTTTTTAGAGAGAGAGAGAGGGATAGACAGATACAGACAGACAGGAAGGGAGAGAAATGAGAAGTATCATCTCATAGTTGTGACACCTCAGTTGTTCATTGATTGCTTCCTCCTATGTGTCTTGACCAGGGGGCTCCAGCTGAGCCAGTGACCCCTTGGTCAAGCCAGTGATATTAGGCTTCAAGCCAATGACCATGGAGTCAGTCATGACTCTGATCCCACGCTCAAGCCATTGATCCCGTTCTCAAGCTGGTGAGCCCACACTCAAGCCAGCAACCTCAGGATTTCGAACCTGGGTCCTCAGTGTTCCAGGCCGATGCTCTATCCATTGCATCACTGCCTTGTCAGGCATAGCTGGCAGTTTTTAAATTTGATGTTAACTATCTACCTGGATAACAGAAGCAGTGAGCTTGTAGTTTTTATGTTCATATCTTCTAGTTTGCTTGTCATTTTTCATGTTGTCAGCTTCTTTGCACCCCTGTGACTTTTGTTTCTAATCTGCTTTATGTTTACACAGACTTCTAAATCAATGTGCCTGAGGGTGGTTCTAACCTTTGCTACAAACTCTTACCCACCATAAATGTCAGCAGTTAAGGTGTGCTTTCTGTATTGACTCTGTATTTATTAATCTCACCTCTTTTGCCTGCTTCTGGTTTTTACATCTATATTCTGGCTGATCCTTTTTGTATATAATTTCATGTTTCAGTCAGTGTACTTTCTGAGCCAGCCTTTGATATAAAATGTACCTTGCTTTACCTATAAATTCCAGAGATTTTTTAAAGTTCCTAAAAATTTATCAAACATCATTTTTAAAGTGTCACAAGCTTAAGAACACAAGATGCAGTTATATATTAAATAATATGAAGTCTATATGGGACATATTTGCATGTGTAAAATATACATCTTAAGTTTCTACCTACCAAAAATCTAAATTCAATTATAGACTAACATTTAAATGATTGTACCCATCTTTACTAGATTTCTTAGGAGTTTCCACTTTTTGTTTTTATAGTATACCTTTATATTCTTATTTGAATTTTATGTCAGTTTCAAATAAAGTAGTCTTTCTAAAGTTACAAAGCCTCATCTTAAGCAAGATTACCTTACTTGACTTCTTTATTGGAATGATCAATGGGGATGGATGACAGTAATTTACATTTTAAAAATAGAACAAGTTTTATTTGGCTTCTTAATTTTTTAACCTCCTATTTACCCCTCAAAAGAAACATTTTAGTGACTATAGTTACACAAAAATCTAATTGGAATTGATTGATTTTAAATCAGCTTGATGTGACCTAAAATGCAGTAAAAATACTTTTGGAAAAGCAAGAAGTCTGAAGATAGTTTAGTTAAAACACTAATTGAGAAAACTTGATTAAGGATTATTAATGGATTACAAATATAGAAAATACTTTTTTAATTTTTTTTATTATTATTAAGTGAGATGCGGGGAGGCAGAGAAAGACTGCCATATGCACCCTGATTAGGATCCACCCGGCAAGCCCCAACTAGGTGATGTTCTGCCCCGCTGGACCGCAGCTTCATTGCTCAGTAACCGAGCTATTTTAGCACCAAAGGCCGAGGCCTTGGAGCCATCCTCAGTGCCTGGGGCCAAATTTACTCGAACCATATGAGCCATGGATGCAGGAGAGAAAGAGAGAGAGATGGGACTGGGGGTGGGAAAGGGTAGAGAAGCAGATGGTCACTTCTCCTGTGTGCACTGACTGAAGTTGAACCTGGGACTTCTACATGCTGGGCCAACACTCTACTGCTAAGCCAACTGGCCAGGGCATATTGTTACCATTTTAATGATGGGAGGCTTTTGGTTTTTTGTTTTATGAATTTCTGATACAGGGTTGAATGATTCTAATTTAGTTTCAGCTTTATGTACTGTGAGTGGTTTATGTTTTAGGACTCTTGGGTTAACTATACTATTATTCTGCTTTATGGACAGTGACATTTTCTTTATTTTCTCTTCTCAGGAAATTGTGGCTGCTGAGAAGAAGAAACAGACTGTCATAGAGCAAGTGATTATAGACCACCTATCTAGGTGAGAGTTAGTCACTGCTAATAGAAATCCATTGAGAAAGTTTTCGTTAAATTTCTTTATTCCTGATGACCCATATCCTTCATCAATCAACAAGTTGCTAACTCAGACATTCCCAGACTTTCTCTGCTCAATGAAATGCACTCATTGTGTTTTAGTACTTTTCCACAGCACTCCTAGTCCAATAGAAATACCCATCAGTTCCATTTATTAAATATTTATGTCTAAACAACTTAATGAGTATTTATATCCTAACAATTTAATGGCTTTTGGAAAAGAAAAAACCACACATAAATGAAAAGAAAAATTTTTTTTATGGAGTACTATGTGGCCATAAAAAAGAAGGAAATCTTACCTTTTGTGACAGCATGGATAGACTTGGAGATTATTATGCTAAGTGAAATAAGCCAGTCAGAGAAAGACAAATACCATATGATCTCACTTATTTATAGAATCTAATAAACACAATAAACTGATGAACAAAATAGAAACAGAGGCATGGACACATGAAACAGATGGACAGGTGTCTGAGGGGTGAAGGATGAGGGGATTGGATGAGAGAAGTGAAGGGATTAGCTAATATATATATATTAAAATATATGTTAAAATAAAAGATATATTATATATATATATATGACACATAGATACAGACAACAGGGTGGCAATAGTGAAGGGGAAAAAAGTGACGGGGAGAGATAGGGGGAGGAGGGGAATGGGATGGGGAAATGGGGTGGAGAAAGACTTTGCTTGGAGTGGAGTGTACATGATGCTGTGTGCAGATGGTGTTATATTGAGTTGTACACTTGAAACCTCTATGGTTTGGTGAACCATGTCATTCCAATAAATTAAAAATAAATTTAAAAATAACCATAGTTACTTACTAATGGGATGCATACACCATTTTGGGCATTGCACAGTCTTTAAAACCTTAGAACTGTTAAAGACTCTCACTTTTTGGTTTTTATCACAGGACTGTAGAGAGCCCAGCTTTGCAAAGATGAGATATCATTGAAGAAATGTATCTTACTGAAACCATGAATTACTTTGAGCCAGTAGTTCATGTTGTGTCCAATAAATATGAAATACTGTGTTTTCCTAAAAAATTAAAAATATTCTTCAGTGTCCCTGGGAGTTCTGTGGGCATCCTAAAGTGACTTGGTGTGCAATTTGGGAACTATGGGACTAACCATAGGAATTGTAAAATGTAATCTAAATTTAATAATTCTTAGAAAACTATGTAAAGTTTTAGCACCCTCTGTGCTAAATTGCATGACAAGATGTAACTATTGCAAGATTTCAGAAGAGCCTGGACTATTCTAAGATGTCTTTCTGGAAGAAGTGAGACAAGTTTAGCTTTGAATTGTTTCATTAGGTGTTGGAGAGAAAGAATGATGTTCTATGTGCATGTTTTTCAGTAAATTATTTGAAATAATTAATTATACTTAAATGCTTCAATGTATCTCCTTCCATATCTTATGAAGTCACCTTATTAATGTTTCTACCCCCACCATGCTGCCACAAGTTGATTATTCATCTACTATCGGACAAATATATAATTCTGATAGCAGTGTAAATTTTCATTCACATATGGGCTTTTTCAACTGCTCACAAATAAGTGAATGCTAGCACAATGGACGATCCCGCTGACTTGTCAAACTTTGTGTTTTGCTGTATAGGGCTGTAATCAGTGATCCAGAACAAAATTTAACCACTGAGAAACAAGGAAGTTCTTGTATCTGTCCAGATTCAAACACAGCGCCTTTTCGATTTAGGAAACGAACACTGCATGAAACAAAGTAAGAAGAGTTTACTTGTATAAAATGAGGATGTAGTATTTATATATGTACTTTTAAAAATGTTATTTTGTGTCCAACTGAAAAGAATTTTGGCTTTTTTCTATTTAAAAGAAAATAGATTTTTGGAGTTTAGATTCTAGTCCTTCCACTTTAAGTTATTGGGCTCAAGATGATCCTCCGGGTTTTCTATTTGTAATGTAAGATGACAGCCACAACCTTGGGAAATAATATTTTTCTCCTCTTGTATAAAATATATGATATTGTAACTGAGACATTGGAATGAACACAATATAAATTGGATGAATTTCATTGATATATAATACATTCAAAGTTAGTGTTATTTAAAAGTTATTATTTTAGCCTTGGGCAGTTGGCTCAATGGTAGGGCATTGACCCAGCATGTGGAAGTCCCGGGTTCAATTCCAGGTCAGAGCTCACAGGAAAAGCGACCATCTGCTTCTCCAATCCTTCCCCCCTTCCCTCTTTCTCTTTTTCCTCCCTTCTCTTCCTTCGCTCATGGATTGAATGGTTAGAGTAATTTGCCCTGAGGTACTGAGGATGGGCCATGGCCTCACCTCAGGCACTGAAATGGCTCAGTTCTGAGCAACAGAGCAACATCCCAGATGGGCAGAGCATTGCCCCCTAGTGCGCTTGCTGGGTCATTCTTGGTCGGAGCACATGCAGGAGTCTGTCTCTCTGCCCTCCTGCCTCTCACTTAATAAAATGAAATAAAAATATTATTTCACTTTTTGGCTTATATAATCTTTAGATTGGTATAGACTTTCACAGTCCTCTGGTGTAGTTCACTTAAATTTTTCAAAAACATCACTGACTATTGGTATCTAGCCTCCGCTGTAATAGACATAGAAAATTTACCAGTTCCTTCAGTAATTCCTTTATATTTTTAGACAGCTGTAATTGTTGGGCTGTTACTGTCTTGAACTTTTATCTTTTTGTTTTATTCTTATTTTCTGGAAGCTTTAGTTTTCATAACTTTAAATATTTGAATGTATCATGTATTAATTTCCTATTGCTGCTGTACAAATGACCACAAACGGTATTTTAAAGCAACACCAGTTTATTCTCTTATACTGTAGTTCTAGAGGTCAGAAATGTAAGATCAGGATCTTGACAAGATGCGTTTCTTCTGGGGCTTCAGGGAAAAACCTGTGTCCAGTGCCTTTTTTATCTTTAAGGGCTGCCTTAGAGGCTCATGGCCTCTTCTTTAATCTTCCATGCCAGCAATGGCTGGTCAAGTCTTCCTCATGTTATCTCACTCTGACACTCTTGTCTTACATATACCTCTACTTTTCTTTTATAAAGATCTGTGTGGTTCATGTGTATGTGCAAATAGTTTTTGACAAAGGACCCGGAAACATTCAATGGAGAAAAAAAGCCTTTTTAATAAATGGTGCTGGGAAAATTGGAAAGCCACATGCAAAAAGATGAAACTCGACTACAGTTTGTTCCCATGTACATAAATTAATTCAGAATGGATCCATGACCTAAATATAAGATATGAAACAATAAATTGTGTAGAAGAAAACATAAATACTGAACTTATGGATCTTGGTTTTAGGGAAGAGGTTATCAACTAGATGCCAAAGGCCAGGGAAGTAAAGGCAAAAGTAAATGAATGGGACACTATTAAACTAAAAAGCTTTTGTATAACAATGAAACAGACAACAAAATGAAAAGACAAGCAACCAAATAGAAGATGTTTGTAAATAACAGTTCCAATAATAAGTTAATATCCAAAGTATATAAAGAACTCATACAACGAAACACCAACAAACAAACTATCCAATTAAAAAATGGGAAGAGGACATGAACAGACACTTCTCCCAAGAAGACATACCAAATGGCCAACAGATGTATGAAAAGATGCTCAACTTCACTAGCTATTAAGGAAACGGAAATCAAAACGACAATGAGAGACCACCTCACACCTGTTAGAATGGCTATTATCAACATGACAAGTACCAGTACCCCAACCTCCACCCTTTGTGGTATCTCCCAGTTACTATCTACTTTCTCTGCCACAGGGGCTTGGTCTCTCTCTTCTGATATCATGGATTTTAATTGCCAGGTGATGCACTTAGATGAAATCACAAAATTTAGACTCTGTATCTGGCTTCTTTTGTTCAACATTATGTTTATGCATTTTATCCATGTTATTATATGTAGTTATCCTTTATTTTCATTTGTGTACAGTATTTCATTGTATAAATATACCACATTTTATTTATAAACAGATGGTAGTGGACATTTGGCTCTTTATGAGTAATCCTGCCATGAAATTTTGTGCTTGATTTTTGATGAACATTTGTACTCACTTCTGCTCAGTTCATATTTAGGAGTGGAATTGCTGGGCTATTTAGTATGCATATGTTCAGCTTTAAACATATCGCAAGTAGTTTTCCAAAGTGATCATTTTAATTACCGCTGTCGTCAGTAGCAGGAGAGGGTGCTACTTGAACCATATATTTGCCCATGATTGGTATTGTCTATATTTTTTATTTTAGTTCTTATGGGGATGTATTGGTAATTTTAATTTACATTTCACTGGATATTAATGGAATCTAGCACTTTTACATATGTATATTGGTCATCTAAATATATTCTTATGTGAACTTCCCTGCGAGTCTTTTTGGTCACCATTTTCATATTGATTGTAGAACTTGTTTATAATTCTAGTTATAATTCTCTTTTAGTTATACCATATTCCCCATGTACAGGACACACCCTTTTACGAAAAATTTGGGGTCTATAAACTGGGTACGTCTTATACAGTGGTTGTAGATGTTTTTACTTGCATTTCTTTTCCACACGGATTAGAAGTTGCATGAATTTTATGTTGAATAAAACTTGAGTTCAGTAACTTTATGTAATATCATATTAAGGTGACCAATCATCCTCCTTTAGGGAGGACAGTCCTTCTTTTGTAAGTTCCATCTTCCCTCGAAAAGTGTTCTCCTATATGTCCTCCTTTTTGGTATTGGAAGACTAATCTGTAAATGTCCATATTTGATCGATGCAGAGTCAATCCATTGTGTGATGTGACATATTTGTATCTAAATGAGTACTTTTTTCTTACAATTATTATTAAAAATTAATAGGCATGTAAGCATAATTACAATATAAAATATTACAAATGTTTTTATTATGCATTTATCATATTATAGTATATTGTTGCAATGAGTAAAATGTTTCTTTTATTTACGATATTGTTTTCTTCAATTTATTTTTGTCCTTTTCATTGTAAAAAGTTAGTCACCTTAGTAATATATTTTTTTCAAATTTCAGGCCCCAAAATTAAGGTGCATCTTATACATGGGGAAATACAGTATTTGTTGTACATACATTTTCCTACTCTGTGGTGACCTTACATTCTTTTGGTCAGAGCACTTAATTTCAGTGTAGACCAGTTTGCCATTCTTTCTATTTCTTGTTAGTTTCCTTTTTATCTTCTTTAAGAAATCTCCTACCACAAGCTCATTATCTCTCCAATTTATGCCCTTTATGTCATATATCAAGTTGTTAAAAATGCATGGTAGGTTTCTAGGCCTTTTCGTTAGTCTCATATGTCTGTAACATATTCTTGCACCAATAGTATTCTACCTGAATTAGTATTGCTTTATATTAAATACTTGTAGCTTGTTTAGCTTCAACAAGGTCTTTAATAGAAATTTTTGATTTAGCTAGTCTAGTTCTATGAAAAATTCTACAGGAATATGATTAAAATTATTGAATTTATGGATTTCATCCCCTCTCTCCCTTACTCATTATTCCCAGAGAAAGAGGAAAAAATTCTACCCGTACAGTATAGTGCAACCCTTCCTCTTGTCTTTCCCTTAGGGGTCAGCTGTTTGCAGAAGTACACATTCTATCCCAATGCATTAAGCTTTTCAACTTCTTCCCAGTGGAAATGAGTGGGTTAGTCTGTATAATTCTAGTGTCAAGGACGTAGCTTTTTGTTGCTGCATTCCTAAGCCATGGATGCCAAAGGCTTTATCAGTAATAAATTTCATATTTTGGTCTTGATTTGCTTAATTCTTATTTCTCTATTGGTCAAAAACTGGGTAGATTATCGGTGCTGCTCATCAGATACCTAAATCCAAAACATGGAACTTTCGACTTTTTTTTTTTTTTTTTCATTTTTCTGAAGCTGGAAACAGGGAGAGACAGTCAGACAGACTCCCGCATGCGCCCGACCGGGATCCACCCGGCACGCCCACCAGGGGCGATGCTCTGCCCACCAGGGGGCGATGCTCTGCCCATCCTGGGCGTCGCCATGTTGCGACCAGAGCCACTCTAGTGCTTGGGGCAGAGGCCACAGAGCCATGCCCAGTGCCCGGGCCATCTTTGCTCCAATGGAGCTTTGGCTGCGGGAGGGGAAGAGAGAGACAGAGAGGAAAGCGCGGCGGAGGTGTGGAGAAGCAAATGGGCGCTTCTCATGTGTGCCCTGGCCGGGAATCGAACCTGGGTCCTCCGCACGCTAGGCCGACGCTCTACCGCTGAGCCAACCGGCCAGGGCCTCGACTTATGATATAAATGCCTATTTACTTTTATATTTTCAAAGAGACTCTAGATTCCTTGAAGCATTACTTCAACCTATTGCTGTTAAACTGAATTCTGTTCACCTTTGAGAAGCAGTATAATGGAATGGTTATGAGCAAGATGATTTTTTCTAGCTTTGCCGTGTACTAATTGTATGCCTCTTTAAAATTTATTTGTGAAATGGGGATAATAATACTTCATGAAGTTCTAGCAAGCATTAAATGAACTGATTCACATTAAAGGGATTTTAATAACTAGTGTTATTAGTAACTATTATTAGTGCTGTTATTTTCTCAGCATTTAGAGTTGTGTATGGCAGATAATGGGCATTTGATAATCATATTAATACTAATTGATTACATTGAACTGAGACAACCGAGCTTTTATGGCTCTATTCGATGTTCACAAACTCATTAGGTTCACTCACTCATGTTGGCTGTATCTTGTTTACCTTTCATAGAGACCTAGATTTCACAGAGGTATAACATTTCAAGATACTATTCCCCCATGCACTTACTTACTATTTACATTATTGCAATGTTATTGAACCTGAAGGGAATACCATAAGGCTATTTAGAAAGGTGGGCAAAGATATATCACTGAATCTTCAGATTTCTTAGCATAAAGGAGATTGTAGTGGTAAAGTGCCATGATTTGTGCATTTGGGTTATGCTTCATATTATTAAACAGAAATTTAAGAATAGCAGCCTTTGTGAGATCATTCAGTGTTGTCTGTAGGTCATATAAATTAAGTAACTGATCTGAGTTCTCATAACTGGGCCAATTTCAAGCTAAATCCTCATCCAACACTCTTTTCCACTCTTCTGTTATTTTGGTAAGAAATGTTTTGAGCTACTCCTAACTGAAAACCAAACTGATAGTAGCTTAAACAAGTCAAGATTTATTTTCCATATACAGCTAGCTGCTTGCAGGTTGTTGTTGGTTTTAGTTCAGTGGCTCAGAGATGGCACAGCTCTGGGCTGGATTCCTTGAGATTTTATTGGCCTTTCTGACATGGTTGCTTGATGGCTATAGAAGCTTCTAGCATCGTAGCCTTGCCTTGTACACAGGTGGGATTTTGCCATGTCACTTTGTTATCAGGACAAATCAGAGTCTTTCTTGGAAGTTTATTGACAGAACTGAGTCTCTCAGTCACCTAAAAAGGCCAAAAAACCAAATTCTATGGTGGAAGGGAGGCAAGGAGAGTAAGGCTAGAAATGCTTGTGGGGTTAGCACTATAGCCCTGCTAGTCACAAATGTGCTATCTTTGTTCGGTATTGACTTTAATAAGCACTGTGATACTATACATTCTATCATAAGAGTTATTTATGTTTTGCATATTATATTTTAGGGTTATTTTGTATGCATCTGCTACAACTAGCAGTCTGAAAAAAAAGAGGTTTATAATTTCATTTTAATGCACTCTGTGCATTTCAAAATATTAAGAACTTTTTTGTACTTTTATTGTTTATGTCAAATGAATATAACTTTAAAAAATTGTCAACAAATGTGTTTCTTAACAGGATAAGAACGCATTCTACATTCACTGAGAATATGCTTTCTCATAAAGTACAGTTTGATGGTAGGATCATATCAAGGTAGTTATGATTTGTTTTAACTTTTTAATCTTATGATTATAAATTGTACTATTTTCAAATAGAAATAACAGTAATAAGATTAGTTAAATTTGTGACAAACAAGTGAAAATGTAAATTTAGAAGAAACATTTTTAGGTAATATGTATCAGTTAATTTGTTACAAAAATTTTAAGTATGAACTTAACAGTATTTTAATTAGAAGTTATTTAAAATATGACCTTAAAATGACTTTCAAAAATAACATATTTTAAATATCTTTCACTTTATCTTAAAAGTCTATATCAAATTAGTAATCTATGTATTCACACTCATAGCAATGTATGATAAGTTTCCCCGTACAAATCTGACTTAAATTGACCAGCAAGCTGGGGCATGCTTTCCTGTGGCTTTCCATAACTCTTGCTCATTGTCAAACACTCAAGGGAGTTCATATTATTCCTCTGATGCGATGATTTTAACTTATTATTTTAATTAAAAACTATCCTATATAAAAATCTTTGATTTTATTCTCTTTATCTAGAAATGGACATGATGCTTGCAGAGAACTGGTTGGGTTCTTTTTTATTCATGACCAGTCGCTTACAATTTATGAATATCGGCAATTTGGGAAAAATAGGTATGCCAGCCATAAAACACTGTTACAACTCTCAGGATGATTACTTCTGAGAGAAGTGAATAATTTTAAATTTTTGTCATTTAACTTCTAGAACAAATGTACTTCCTTTTATTCAAAAAAAACATTTATACTCATCAGCGTGGACGAAGATAAGGAAAACGATACCAACTTGGTGATTTTTATATTGTAAGTTAAGTGTGTGCAGACAAATGTTTTTGTTCCAGATGTCAGATTTTGTGGGATCCTGTAGGGCTGGAGGAGCATGGTTTCTCATCTTCAGTTGATTTTCTCTCTTTCCTGGGCAGGTGCATTTATTTGTATGAATGGCTAATGGTTAATGTTTCCCTGGATGCTCTGCCTCTCACGTTCAGACCCTGGGGGGTTGAATCTAAGTCTAACATTTATTTCCTGTAATACCATCTTCTGCCCCTAATCAAATTTACAATATAAGCCCAGGAGGGATTGTCTGTTGTTATTTTTAAAGGCTTTACAGGGCTGTGGTCTTCTGTAAGGCACTACTTCAATATAACTAGGGGTAATGCTCCACCTAAAATAGTCTCTTATCTTCTAAGGATGCATGGCTTTTTTTTACACGGAAGGATAGTTGACTTCTGGAGCTGTAATATATTTTATAGGTAGCTTCTCCTTGTGATTTTCCCACCTGATGCAACTCCAAGCATATGGTGTGACAAAAAGATTTTTCTAGAATGGGTTGATCATAGATAATGTTACAATTTGTATTGTGCTCTTACATTTTAAATCATTATATTCACATGTTATTTCATGATTAAAGTGCAGCAGTATCCACAGTGATCATTCATGTAAAAATATATGCATATTCATAGGCTAAGCATTGGAGAAAGAACCATTGCCTGCTATTGTTGAGTTTAGTCTTATTGGAAACATTGTCAAATAGGAAGGGAAATGATTCAGCTTTGTGGGATCAAAGTAGCTTCCTGAAGAAAGTGCCATCTAACTTCACCTACATTCCCACCAGCAGTGCAGGAGGGTTCCCTTTTCTCCACCTCCTTCCCAGCACTTATTCTGTGTTGTTTTGTTGATGAGCGCCATTCTGACTGGTGTGAGGTGATATCTCATTGTGATTTTAATTTGCATTTCTCTAATGATTAGTGATGTTGAGGATTTTTTCATATGCCTATTGGCCATCTGTATGTCCTCTTTGGAGAAGTGTCTATTCATTTTTTTCGACCATTTTGGATTGGATTGTTTGTCTTCCTGGTGTTGAGTTATACAAGTTCTTTATAAATTTTGGTTATTAACCCCTTATCAGACGTATTGTCAAATATATTCTCCCATTGTGTAGTTTGTCTTTTTATTCTGTTCTTGTCTTTAGCTGGTCAAAAGCTCTTTAGTTTAATATAGTCCCATTTGTTTATCCTTTTATTTCAGTTGTCTGTAGAGATAAATCGGCAAATATATTGCTGCAAGAGATGTCATAGGGCTTACTGCCTATGTTTTCTTCTAAGATGCTTATGGTTTTACAGCTTACATTTAAGTCTTTTATCCATTTTGAGTTTATTTTTGTAACTGGTGTATGTTGGTGGTCTAGTTTCATTTGTTTTGCAGGTAGATGTCTAATTTTCCCAACACCATTTATTAAAGAGGCTGACTTTATTCCATTGTCGCTCTTACCTCCTTTGTCAAATATCAGTTGTCCATAAAGCTGTCGGTTTATTTCTGGGTTCTGTGTTCTGTTCCATTGATCTATATGCCTGTTCTTATGCCAGGACCAGGCTATTTTGAGTACAGTGGCCTTGTAGTATAACTTGATATCAGGAGGTGTGATACCTCCTGCTTTATTCTTTCTTATCAAGATTGCTGAAGCTGTTTGTGTTCTTTTTTGGTTCCATATAAATTTTTTGAATATGTGTTCTATATCTTTGAAGTATGTCATTGGTATTTTAATTGGTATTGCATTGAATTTTTAAATTGCTTTGGGTAATATAGTCATTTTAATGATGTTTATTCTTTCTAACCATGAGCACAGAATATGTTTCCACTTTTGTGTATCTTTCTTTTTTGTTGTTGTTGTTGTTTTTTGTTTGTTTTTTTTTTTTTTCATTTCTGAAGCTGGAAACGGGGAGAGACAGTCAGACAGACTCCCGCATGCGCCCGACCGGGATCCACCCGGCACGCCCACCAGGGGCGATGCTCTGCCCACCAGGGGGCGATGCTCTGCCCATCCTGGGCGTCGCCATATTGCGACCAGAGCCACTCTAGCGCCTGAGGCAGAGGCCAAGGAGTCATCCCCAGCGCCCGGGCCATCTTTGCTCCAATGGAGCCTCGGCTGCGGGAGGGGAAGAGAGAGACAGAGAGGAAAGCGCGGCAGAGGGGTGGAGAAGCAAATGGGCACTTCTCCTGTGTGCCCTGGCCGGGAATCGAACCCGGGTCCTCCGCACACTAGGCTGACGCTCTACCGCTGAGCCAACCGGCCAGGGCTGTGTATCTTTCTTGATCTTTTCTCAATGTTTTATAATTTTCCAAGTCCAAGTCCTTAATCTCCATGGTTAAATTTACTCCTAGGTACTTCATTTTTTTGGTTGCAATAGTGAAGGGGATCATTTCCTTAATTTCTCTGACAGTTCATTGTTGGTGTATAAAAATGCCTCTGATTTCTGAGTATTAATTTTATATCTTGTCACCTTGCTGAGTTCATTTATCATGTCCAGTAGTTTTTTGACTGAGACTTTAGGGTTTTCTATATACAATATCATATCATCTACAAATAATGATAGTTTTACTTCTTCTTTTCCAACCTGAATGTCTTCTATTTCTTCTTCTTGTTTGATTGCTGTGGCTAGGACTTCCAGAATTATGTTGAATAAGAGAGGTGAAAGGAGGCACCCCTGCCTTGTTCCTGATCTTAAGTAGATTGCTTTTAATTTTTGCCCATTGAGTATGATGTTGGCTGTGGGTTTGTCATAGATGGCCTTTATTATGTTAAGGTATGTTCCCTGTATTCCCACTTTGCTGAGAGTTTTGATTATGAATGGGTGCTGGATTTTAAATGATTTTTCTGCACCTATTGAAATTATCAAGTGGTTTTTCTCCTTCTTTTTTTATGGGATGAATCACATTGATTGATTTGTGAATATTGTACCAGCCTCCCCAGGATAAATCCCACTTGATCATGGTGTATGATTTTTTTCATATATTGCTGGATCCAGTTTGCTAATATTTTGTTAAGGATTTTAGCATCTATATTCATCAGAGATATTGGCCTATAATTTTTTTTGTGTGTGTGTGTGTGTATTGTCTTTGCCTGGTTTTGGAATCAGAATTATGCTCACCTCAAAAAAGGAGCTTGGAAGTCTTCCTTCCTCTTGAATTTTTTGAAATAGCTTGAGAAGGATAGGAGTTAGTTCTTCTTTGAATATTTGGTAGAATTCACTTGTGAAGTCATCATCCCAGTACTCTTCTTTGTTGGGAGTTTTTAGATAACTGTTTCTATCTAATGTTTGTAATGGGTTTGTTTAGGTTTTTTGATTCTTCCAGATTGATTTTTGGAAGATTGTATGTTTCAGAGAATTTGTCCAATTCTAGGTTTGTCCAAACAAGGTTGTCTAGTTTTTTAGCATACAGTTCTTCATAGTATTTTTTTTTACAATATTTTGTATTTCTGTTGTGTTGGTTGTTATTTCTCCATTCTCATTTCTAATTTTATTTATTTGAGTCCTCTTTCTTTTATTTTGGGTGAGTCTAGTTAAAGGTTTATCGATCTTTTTTACCTTTTCATAGAACCATCTTCTGGTTTCATTGATCCTCTGTATTGTTTCTTCAGCCTCTATGTCATTTACTTCTGCTCTGATCTTTATTATTTCCTTCCTTCTACTACATCTGGGCTTTACTTGCTGTCCTTTTCTAGTTCTTTTAGATGCAGGGTTAAGTTGTTTATTTGAGATTTTTCTAGCTTCTGAAAAAATGCCGGTAATGCTATGAACTTTTCTCTCAGGACTGCTTTTACTGTGTCGCATAAATTTTGAGTTGTTGTATGCTCATTATCATTCATTACTAGGAATTTTTTTATTTCTTCTTTGATCTCATTGTTAATCCATTTGTAATTAGACATCCTGCTATTTAGGTTGCATGTATTTGAGAGTTTTTCTGTTGTGGTTGATTACCAGTTTCATGCCATTGTGATCAGAGAACATGCTTGATATGATTTCATCTTGTTAGTTTGTGAGACCGCTTTTGTGCCCTAACAGGTGGTCTCTCCTAGAGAATGTACCACGAGCATTTGAAAAGAATGTATGTTCTGCTGCTTTAGGGTGAAAGGTTCTGAAGATATCTATTAAATCCAGTTAGTCTAGTGAAGTGGTTGGGAACATATGGCTCGCAAGCCAGATGTGGCACTTTTGATGGCTGCATATGGCTCGCAGACAAATCTTCAATAAAAACAAAATAACGTTAAAAATATAAAGCATTCTCAAATATTACAATCCATTCATTTCCTACCACTCATGTTCATGGTTGCCGGTGGCTAGAGCCAATCACACCTGTCCTTCAGGACAACACCCAATTTTTATTGGATAATGTGTAACATATTTGGGTCATTGTGAGGTCAGGAAGTAAACTTTCCTCCTTTTAATCAAGTAGTCAGCTAGCTAATTGCAGAAACCTTTTGACAAAGAAGATGGCTAAATGAAAAAATGATGAGGAGTATCGTACTTTTAAGCAGGAATGGACAGCGGAATTCGCCTTTGTGGAGAGAGCAGGTTTTGTGGTGTGTCTAATATGCAATGATAAAATTGCATTGATGAATATCAAATACAAAGTGTTTGCATTAGAAAACGAGCTGGAACTCTTCATCGCTGACATTGAAACAGGTCATTTACTACATGCTGAAAACTGGGAAAGTTTAAAGATCCATGCACAGCATGTGACCCTGCTCAACATCTTGATCTCCAGCAGCTAGGGGCCTTCACATCTAATCTCCTGCAGTCATTCAAAGCATGCTTTTGTGAATTTGGTGAGCACACTGGTCTTTTTAAGTTCATCACTCATCCATAAGAGTGTGCAGTGGTATAGTGCCGAACTGTGTTACATTCCCAGTGTCTCCATCTGATATTTTGAGCTATAGTGGCTGACCTGAAGGCCTCAGACATGTGGGTGAATAGTTCAAGTCACTGAATGAAGATTTGGAAAGACTTGTTCAACAGCAAGCAGAGTTGGCGAGCAAACACAAGTGCGGAGAAATGAAAAAACTTCAACCCGCATACCAGCTGATTGTCAAAACTTGGAACGCACTTCCTGTCACATACCACACACTGCAGCATGTGAGTATTGCTGTACTGACAATATTTGGCTCTCCGTATGCTTGTGAGCAATCTTTCTCAGATCTAAAAGTTAAGACCAACCTACGATCACATTTAACAAATGGAAGTCTCAACACCTTTATGAAGCTTAACCTCACCACATATTAACCAGACTACAAAGTCATCAGCAAAACCATGCAGCACAAGAAGTTGCATTAATGGTAAGAAGTACTTTATCCACCCTGGCCTGTTGGCTCAGCAGTAGAGCGTCGGCCTAGCATGCAGGAGTCCTGGGTTAGATTCCCAGCCAGGGCACACAGGTGAAGCACCCATCTGCTTCTCCACCCCTCCACCTCTCCTACCTCTCTGTCTCTCTCTTCCCCTCCCGCAGCCAAGGCTCCATTGAAGCAAAGATGGCCCGGGCGCTGGGGGTGGCTCTGTGGCCTCTGCCTCAGGCACTAGAATGGCTGTGGATGCAACAGAGCGACGCCCCAGAGGGGCAGAACATAGCTCCCAGGTAGGCATGCCCAGTGGATCCCGGTCGGGCGCATGCGGGAGTCTGTCGGACTGCCTCCCCGTTTCCAGCTTCGGAAATAGGGAAAAAAAGAAAAAAAAAAAGAGCAAGTACTTTATTCATCATTGGTTAGCAACAGCATAACGTTATTAAAAAGAATTCAGAGACTTACTGTACTTTAAAAGGGTTAGTCTTCCATAAAATGCACACATTTACTTATATTTAGTGTTAAACATATTATATTGTATGGCTTTCAAAGAATTACATTTTAAAATATGTAGTGTTCATAGCTCTCTCAGCCAAAAAGGTTTCCGACCCATGTGTCCTTTAATTCTGCTGTTACTTTGTTGATTTTCGTTCTTGAGGATCTATCTAGTGATGTAAGTGTCTGATTGAAATCTCCTACTATTATAGTATTGCAGTTGATCGCACCCTTTATATCCATCAAAGTCTGCTTTATATATTATATTTAGGTGCTCCTATATTAGGTGCATAGATATTTATAATGCTTATATGTTCTTGTTGGACTGCTCCCTTTATCATTATGTAGTGGCCTTCTTTATCTCTTACTATAGCCTTTGTTTTAAAGTCCATTTTGTCTGATATAAGTATTGATATCCTAGCTTTTTTTTTCATTTCAATTTGCATGAAATATTTTTTTCATGCTTTTACCTTCAGTCTATGTGCATATTTTGTTTAAGGTTTGTCTCTTGTAGACAGCTTAAGTAGGGGTCCTGTTTTCTTATCCATGCAGCTTCCCTATATCTTTTGATTGGATCATTTAATCCATTTACATTTCAGGTTATTATTGATATGTGGTTGATTATTGCCATTTTATTCTTTAAAGCTGTATTGTTTTTTTGCTATATTCTTTTCCCACTTTGATCTGTTTATAACAGGCCCCTTAATATTTCCTGCAGCATTGGTTTGGTTGTAATGAATTCCTTGAGGTTTCTTTTTCTGGGAATATTTATTTTCTCCTTCAATAATAAACAATAGCTTTGCTAGATAAAGTAGTCTTGGTTGTAGGATCTTGTTCTGCATTACTTTGAATATTTCTTGCCATGCCTTTCTGGCCAACAGTGTTTCTGTTGAGAAGTCAGATATCATCCTTATGGGGGCTCATTTGTAGGTGATAGCCTTTCTTTCTCTAGCAGCTTTTAATAATTTCTCTTTATCACTTAGCTTTGGTATTTTAATTATGATGTGTCTTGGTGTAGGTTTCTATGGGTTTCTCTTCAATGGAGTTTTCTGTGTTTCTTGAACTTGTGAGACTTTTTCTTGTATTAATCTAGGGAAGTTTTCAGCTATAATATAATTGAACAAAGCCTCTATCCCTTGTTCTTTATCTTCTTGAGGAACCCCTATGATGCAGATATTATTTCTCTTTATGTTCTCACAGAGCTCTCTTAGCGTTTCCTCAGAATTTTTGAGTCTCTTTTCTTTTTTCTGCTCTGCTTCCATGAATTTGTTCAATTTGTCCTCCAACTCGCTGATTCGATCCTCAGCTTCATCCATCCTGTTTTTAATTCCTTTCATTGTGGTCTTCATATCTAATATTGTATTTTTCATCTCTGACTGATTCCTCTTTAATATTTCAATGTCCTTTTATACTTGCTATTTCTTTATTTAGGTGTTTCTAATGACCATCCATTGTTGTTCTAAGATCCCTAAGCATCCTAACACTCATTATTTTAAACTCTGCATCTGGAAGTTTGGTTATTTCCATATCACTCAGTTCATTTCTTGGAGGTTTCTTTTGTGGTTTCATTTGGATTGCACTTCTTTGTCTTCTGATTGTGTCTGTGTGCTTGGGTGTGTTTGCCCAGCTGGTTGAGTCTAGGCTTGGTGTTGTCTGCCTCCAATTTTCAGTTATGTTATTTCTAAGTCTTCTTGGGTTGGTATCAGCTGTTATTTGTAATCCACTGATGGATATGGCTTTTCTAGTAGAACCGTTTTGAAGTCTTGATTTGTTTGTTTTCTTCTCAGTTTAATTAACATGGTGGTAGTCTTGTTTACTGATCTCAGCAGGGGGCTCATTTGAAACTGTATCAGGGAATGTAGTGGGTGTAACCTGAGACTTTGAAGGCCTGATCTTCCAGTTACTCTTTCCTGGTGTGGGGTGTTTTCTCAGCTTCAGTAGGGGGAAGTGTATCTCAGATCTCCATGGAGACCTGAGTTACTACTCCTTCTCCCCACTTCTTGTTTTTAGTTGTGTCTTATTGTGCTGACTGTAGCTGGAGAGATGTCTGGAGATGGGTCACCCAGAACCACATTAGACTTATAATGTGTGGAAGGATCAAGCCCTCCCCCAGCTATGGCCACATACAGCACTGAATGAGTCAGCTTCTCAGGTCATCCAATGCATTCCTCTATGCCTCACCATCTGTCTCTCTCTCCCCTCTTTTTTTTTGAAAGACTAGCCACCCTTTCAACACACCTCGTACCCAGGTCCCCAGGCAAGTGGCTGTGAGCGATATTTTCTGCTCTTTTCCTTGGATTGAGAGCCCTTCTGGGCACTCAGCCTAAACCCACCACCATATTAATGTAAGCAGAGGATACCCACTGCTGCTCTGAGCTTTCTACCAGGGTTTGTGTGGCTTCCTGTTTGCTCCTTGGTTTTGGAGAGCTGTTCTTATAGTCCGGAGTTAGTTTTTCATGCCTATTGTTCCTAAATTAATTTGTAATCCAGTTTGGTGGTGTGAGGTGAGAGTCTGTGCATCTGCCTGCTCCACTACCATCTTCTGGTCTCCATTATTGCTTGGTTTTAAAAAGCATCAGTTGTTATATAGAGATAACAGTTTAGGATTCTTACCCGTAAGTTATATAATTATGTGGTCACTGGTTGTAAGCTAGGCTGAAGTTATGAAAGCAAATAGATAAGATCGACTGCAGAAATATAAATATATGAGCAATTCACCTCAGCATGGGGTGGTCTGGTAGAAATCTAGGTGCCCTCTTTAAGGACCCGTGCACAATATCTTGTTCACCAACACATGTCTGAAGCTCCAGAGAAAGGACAGTAGTCCAGAATAGACTGGAGTTATATAGAGTGAGGGCCAGAGGGACAACTGCCAAGGACCCTGTGCTGTGTCCATTTCCCACACTGCCCTAAGAGACCATAATTCCTGGCGCAAACACTCCCCTCCATCCATATGACATAAGCCTGGGAACTGCACTAGGCCCACCCTCCTGTTCCTTTAGCTCAGGGGTCCCCAAACTTTTACACAGGGGGCCAGTTCACTATCTCTCAGGCCATTGGAGGGCTGCCACATACAGTACTCCTCTCACTAACCACCCATGAAAGAGGTGCCCCTTCTGGAAGTGTGGTGGGGGCTGGATAAATGGCCTCAGATGGCCGCTTGCAGCCCGCGGGCCATAGTTTGGGCACACCTGCTTTAGACCACCATGCCATGCTCTAGCCCTGGGGAGTAGTCTGTCACGAGTATCCATCTTATGCCTGTAGTGCAGAGATTCTTAAAGGGTTCCTTGAGTTAGTTTGAAAAATTCAGGGGGTGTCAGAAATGCACAGAGAGAGACTGAGTTGTTGTCTCCAGGCACAGGACAGGTTCCCCTTACATGCCTGACACCCCCATTCCTGTGCATAGCCCTCCCTTCACATGAGCAAACCTTAATCTATTGTAACCTGAGTGCTCCACTTGCCTCACTGTCATTATTCCATGAGACCCTCCCCACCAAAAAGTTCAGCGGGCCCCAAGAAGCTGGCAATTGGCAGCAGGCCTTAGTGTACCTTGAGACCTTTGCTAAGTGTCCTCAGTCCCAGCACTTGTGCCGAGTTTATACCTGTGAACAGCACTGGTGAATAGCCCTCACCTTTACCTGGTACCTTACTGAGAACCTAGTCATGCAACTCAGGTACCACCACAGGCTCTTTCAGGGACTGAAACAAAATGTCAGTTGGCTAGCAGAGGCTGAATTCATGGTGCCTTGAGCCTTTGGCTGAGTTGCTGCCAGTCTCAGTATTTTTGAAAGCTAACCTCGGAATGCAGCCTGGCCTTTTCACATGTGTACAGGTCTAGCAGAGGCAGCCACAAATGTTGACTGCTTTGTAGCTTCAAATGAGTAGCCCAGGACTAGTCGTTGGAGACAATACCTGACATTGCCCTATGCCAGAGTTTCTCCCAAGAGACCCCAGAACTTCCTATTGGCAGTCTTCAGACCACATCTGAACATGACCCAATTAGGTCCACAAGAAGCATACCCAAAGGAACATCTTGGCAGGCACCAGACTCTGTTGGGCCACATTTCTGAGGTCAACCCGAGAACAGAAGATCAAATGTCCTGGATGGGATCAATCCTCATAGTCAACCTGCCAGGGGGGTCAATCCCACCCATTATTGTGTGAACAGAAATCAAGACTTAACTACAATAGTAAGGTTCACATAACACAGTCACAGAGCACCCTGTTCTCTACTCTGAGATGATGTACACACTTGCTAAAGGGCATTATTATTTTTTCTTGTCTGGTCTCTATTCTACTTGGGATTTTCCCTTCAAAAGGCAAAATTGGTAATTCAGATAAAATTATTTTTTAAATGTATGAGAGTATATCCAAAAAGGAACCTATTAGTATAATATTTCTTTGATAAGAAGCATCCAGAATAGGTAAAGGAGCAGAGACAGAAAGCACATGAGAGGGTCCCAGGGGCAGGAGTGGGACTGAGTATTTTTGGTGCAGAGTGTCCATCCTGGGTGATGGAATATTTTGCAATGAGATAGTGCTGTGTTTGCACAGCATGGTGAAGGTATTTCACACTCAGGAATGGCACAACTTAAAATCTAAATGGTCTCTTTTATTTTTTACTTAGAGGGAATCACACTATGGAAAAAAAAGGAATATCAAAGAAGAAAACAAAACCAGAACAATTCAGGAGAATATTAATAAAATGAAAAAATAAATGATGCAAAGGTGAAAATAAAAAAAGAACAATAAAAGAAAATAAAAGAAGACTTTCAAAGGGCAGTGGGGAAATAAATTCTTCTGATGTGTCAGAGACAGTTGATTGGAAAACAACTGGCTCCTGAGCTGGCCATGAGGTGTTGTTCAGGAGCAGCGCCCATTGTCTGGGTGGAGCCGGGACAGGTTTAATGGAGGCTTTTTCAGGCAGCGGTCTTCCTGCCTCAGTGAGGTCAGGAGGCACAGCGGAGGCTGGTCCCAGCTCCATCGCTGCATCTGCAGGAGTGGCAGAAAGTAGCTCAGCCTCTGAATTTGGGTGCCTGGCCAGGCCTGGGTCGGCCTCCAGAGTAAGGTCGGCCTCTAGAACAAGGACGGCCTCCAGAGCTGTGTCGGCCTCCAGAGCTGGGTCGGGCTCCAAAGCAAGGTTGCCCTCCAGAACAGGGTCGGCCTCCAGGGCTGGATCGGCCTCCAGGGTGGGTCGGCCTCCTGCACTGGGTCGGCCTCCAGAACAGGTTCGGCCTCCTGGGCTGGTTCAGCCTCCAGAGCTGGGTCGGCCTCTTGCGCTGAGTCGGCCTCTAGATCTTGGTCGGCCTCCAGAGGTGAGTCGGCCTCCAGAACTGGGTTGGCCTCCAGGGCTGATTCGGCCTCTAGGTCTCGGTCGGCCTCCTGGGTTGGGTCGGACTCCTGCGCTGGGTCGGCCTCCAGAGCTGGGTCGGCCTCCTGGGCTGGTTCAGCCTCCAGAGCTGGGTCGGCCTCCTGGGCTGGCTCGGCCTCCAGGTCTCGATCTGCCTCTAGGGCTGGGGCGGCCTCCGGGGCAGAGTCGGCCTCCGGGTCTGCCTGTGTAGCTGGCTCCTCCAGATGTCCCTCAGGTGGAGCAGGAGCCGGCTCTGCCTCCTGGGCTGGTGCTGGATCTGTTGAGGAGAAAAGATCATCCGTGTGTTTGCATTTCCATGTTTTTTCCTAAGACAGAACACAGCCACAGGCCAAAACCCACCACAGGATGTCTTCCCCGCCGGCTTCCCAGCATATGGGTGGTCTGAGGCTGGTCTTTGCTCCTGGTCCGCCTCTAGGGGTGCTCCCAGTGTGTCTGACACCGACCCCTCCCAGTAATCTGTCATGGACCTCCACTCTCCTCCAGCTTCTCACCCCCGGGCTCAGCCTCCTTTGGCTCCTGGTTGTATGGGCTGGTTCTATTAGCATGGGCCCGGTGCTGCAAGTAGGAGTCGGACATGGTGACTTGTGGTGGGAGCCTGGGCGGTTTGGGGGGAAGAGATCTCTGACGCCTGCGCGGCATCGGGGTAGGTGGCCTCCAGACCCTGGGCGGCTTCCGGGAAGGAGATCTCCTCAGGCCAATCATGCGTCCTAGGTTTCTGGACTCCTGGAAGGTCACTCTCAATGCAGGACGGCATTGAACATCAGTAGTACCCTGAACAGGGCCCACAGTGGTAAAGAGGGTGTGGGAGTCCTCTTCCACACGCTGTTGCTCCTCCATGTTTTCCACTGAACCCTGCAAACACATGACCAGCAACTGGACAGGAGGCTTCAAGCCCAGTTTGGCCCTAGTCATTGCTGCTTCTGCCCAATGATCCTTCTACTCTGGAATCAGTCCCAGTCCTGTGTCTGCATACACCTCCACCCTGGGAAATGAGATTCACGCTCAGGGCTGAGATAAACTTAGGGCAGAAGGTGCCCCCACACTTTCCATCCAACCAGCCGGCCTTTACCTGGGTTGTGAACTGCCAGGTTCACAAGGCTTCTGACCACCTGCTCAGCCCGTTCCTCTTAAGCGCAGGGTCTTCCCACGTGAAACCCCCTTACACGCACACATACACATACACACACACACACACATACACATACACACACACATACACATACACATACACTCACACATACACACACACACATACACATACACATACACACACACATACACTCACACACAGACATACACATACACACACACACACATAAAAATACACATACACATACACTCACACACAGACATACACATACACACACAAATACACTCACACACACACATACACTCACAAACAAAACTCACAGACTCGTAGGGGACATAGAACTGCCCAGGTAAGATCAGAGTGTTGGCCTGTACTGGACGGAAATGCCTCTGGGTCCACATGGGTTACCTCTGGGTTCCGGCGAGAAAAGGGCCACAGACGTCTGGGCTGAGTCTGGAGCCAATGGCGGCCACGGTGGAAAAAGCCATCACGGCTTTTTATTGCTGTGGCATGGCCTCGGGACAGGGGAAGACAGCACGAGAACATGTTGACTCTTCCCAAGTCTCTGGGCAATTGAGCTGGGTAGCAGTTGTTTAACAATGTGGTTGCCTGGTTACCAGGGTTCCAAGTTCTGTTGGGCTCTCTCATCAGGTATTGAGGGCACTGTGTGGTGATGTCATTGCTCTGGCCAAGTAGTGATGTCACTGCTCTTGTATGAGGGGATGCTTGGGGTAGGGGACCAGGAGGCAGAGCTGACTCCTGCTCCGCCTGATGGACATCTGGGGGAGCCAGCTGCACAGGCAGACCTGGAGGCCAACCCAGACCTGGAGGGGTGCCCAACTCCAGCGGCCATGCCTCCTCCAGCAGCCACTCCAGGTGCAGCTCTGGAGCCGGGAGGCCTGTGCAGTTCTTCCGGACCGCACTGAGGCCCCATCAGAGCTGCCTCAGGAGCCCTCTACGGAACATGTCCTGGTTGTGGCCAGACGAGAGGAGCTGCCTCAGAACAACCCATCAGGGCCAGCTCGAGACCTGCTTGTTCTTCAACCAGCTGTCCCTAGCACATCAGAAGAATTTATTTTATCACCTCTTTTTGACAGTTTTTTTATGTTATGTTTTTATTTTATTCCATGGTATGATTCACATTATTTTAAGTTTTTATTTCTTCTGCATTTTTATATTAAGTTATTGTTTGTTTTTTTATATTATGTTTTTCATAGTGTGATGAACAAATAAAAATAACAAATAAAAGTGATTTATTATATTTTAAGCAATGCCATTCCTGAGCGTGATTTAACTTTGCAGTTATGTGCAAGCATCACCACTATTTCAATGCATGTTGTTCCATCTCCCCATATGGACCCACTCGCCACTCCTCCCGCCCCTTGCAACCCCTCACTTGCTTTGTGTCTCTGCTCCTTTACCTGTTCTGGACTTTTTAAATAAGTGGACTCTTAAAATATGTGCCTTATTGTGTCTGCTCCCATATTTCCATTTGTTTTTATTTGAAATATCACTTTGACATTTGAAAGGAATAACCCAGGTGGAATTACTGACAAGATTTTAAAAAGATGTCCTTTCTGTAAGTTGTGCATCATCTAGGGAGAGAGACCGTGGTGCTGAGTGTGACCCCTAGGGCCAGAAGCAAATCAGGGAATGGCTAGCTTTTCCTGGCTATAAAACAAACAGGAAAAAAATGCAGAAATCTGGAAAGGCAAACCACAAGCCTGAAAGCATTCCTCAGAAACCAAAGGCAAGGAGAGGTTTCATATCCCTGTGGGGCTGAAACTTCCCTAAAGTAAGATTTTGCTAAAGGGACAGAGAGCGAACACACTCACTTCCCCTGAGAGGCAGTGCACATGCTAGTGCAGGTCAGATGATGCTCAACCTCCCCGATAGGGGCACACGCACTGTGAAACACCAGTGAGGTCCTGACCAGGCGATGGCACAGTGGATAGAGTCGGACAGGGACGCAGAAGACCCAGGTTCAAAACCCCGAGCTCACCAGCTTTAGCACAGGCTCATCTGGTTTGAGCAAAGCTCACCAGCTTGAGCCCAAGGTTGCAGGCTTGAGCAAGTGGATACTCTGTCTGCTGTAGGCCCCAGTCAAGGTGTATATGAGAAAGCAATCATTGAACAACTAAGGTGAGGCAACAAAAATTTTAATTTTTTATTTTATTTATTCATTTTAGAGAGGAGGGGGGGGACAGAGAGAGAGAGAGAGAGAGAGAAAGAGAAAGGGGAGGAGGAGCTGAAAGCATCAACTCCCATATGTGCCTTGACCAGGCAAACCCAGGGTTTCGAACCAGCGACCTCAGCATTTCCAGGTCGATGCTTTATCCACTGCGCCACCACAGGTCAGGCCCAAAAACTGATTCTTCTTTTCTCTCTTCCTTCCTATCTGTCTGTACTTATCTGTCCCTCTCTCTATCTCTGTTACAAAAAGAAAACAAATCAAAACAAAACAAAGAAACCCACCAGTGGAAGAGCCCTGTCCCTATCAATTGGAAGCCTTCTGGTCTGGTGGTGACCAGCCACAGGGACAAAGTGAGGACAGAGAGGCCCCAGCAGCTCCCTGGAAGGTGTAGGAAAACCGCTTCTCTGGGAGGACAGTGTGCAGGACCCGGCAAATTCTACAGGTGCTCACTTAGTGATGGCAATTGCACATGCCTACACCTGGGTTCCTGCACCGTTGTGTGCATATGTGAGAGTATGTGCCTGTTCATGGGTTTGTGTGCACTGGTAGGTGTTAGGTGGGGAGGATTCCTGGGCATATACTCTTCCAAAGCCTCATTTCCTTAGGCATGTCCTTGCAATTTCTGGTGTCCCCACATCAGAATTTCCAAAGCTTCTGCTATATAACTAAATTGTTTCTTTTCCTTAACTTTTTTTGTGATACAGACAGAGTGAGACAGAGAAAGGGACAGACAGGCAGGAAGGGAGAGAGATGAGAAGCATGTCTATGATCCCACACTCAAGCCATCGACTCAGCACTCAAGCTGGTGAGCCTGTGCTCAAGCTGGCGACCTTGGGGTTTTGAATCTGGGTTCTCTGTATCTCAGCCCAATGGTCTATGCACAATTGTACTGCCCGGTCAGGCTTCTGATTTTCACCCCTATCATGTGCTGAAGGGAACATCTGTGTTCACAAATCTCTGTTTAGTTAGGACAGTCTTCAGAAGTTGAGAATCTTGGTCTAATGTACAGAGGATTTTAAGGTGTGAGGTACATTTCCCCATATCTGTGGTCACCTTGTATACTTTGATCCTTGTTTGGAAAAGCAGGTGTCCTGAGTTCTGGGGCTCAGACCTCAAGGAGGGAGGGAAGAGCACAGACTGTGAGTGGAGGACATGAAGTTAACTGTGAGTGACGTGCTCAACTGGAATGTTCCACCTGACATGCTTCTATCCTGCTCCATGTCTCCCATCTCTGATCTTCCTTCCAGCCCAGACCAACCGTGCCCTGCTCTATATCTCACCTGAACTGAGCATCCAAGTCACCAGAGAGTGTGGATCTGGGCAATCTAGCTTGTTTGCTATATTTCCAAATGAGAAGACACTTCCTCTCCATCACTAAAGCAGGTTTAAGAAGACTGAGCTAGTCACAGGGACCACCGTGAACATGGTCTAATCAGGAAAAGTTCTCAGTGGCCACAGCAGTGCACACGAGAGCTTGTGTGAGGAGAAGGGAGCTTTCAAGAGCCTCACTGCTCCCTGGTTGGTTGGCTCAGTGTTAGAGCATCGGCCTGGCATGTAGGAGTCCCGGGTTCGATTCCTGTCCAGGGCACACAGGAGAAGCACCCCTCCCCCTCTAATTCCTCTCTGTCTCTCTCTTCCCCTCCCTCAGCCAGGGTTCCATTGGAGCAAAGCTGTCTCGGGTGCTGAGGATGGATCTATGGCCGCTGCCTCAGGATCTAGAATGGCTCTGGTTGCAACAGAGCAGTGCCCCAGATGGACAGAACATCGCCCCCTGGTGGGCATGCCGGGTGTATCCCGGTTGGGCGCATGCGGGAGTCTGTCTGACTGCCTCTCATTTCTAACTTCAGAAAAATACAAAAAAAAAAAAAAAAGCCTCACTGAGGAATCCAGATACTCAAAAAAATCAGGCCTCTGGCTTTGTGACAAACCACAGTACCAAAATTACACCTCCAGGCCCTCTAGCCATGACCACTAACCCAGCCCTGTGCTAGCCTCCAGCCCACATTCCTAGCATCTTCAAGTTTTGTGGGTGTGGAAGGATGAGTCTGCTCATCGTGGTGAGAGAGGAGAGTCCTGTCAGGTCAGGTGGAGTTTATTGTGTGTGAGTGTGCCAGATGAGGCCATGGTCACCGACATTTCCCATATCCGGTCAGAAACGGACAGCCCAAGCAGAGGTATCAGTCATTGAGGTGGGGACTCACTAGGCTCTCCCTGCATAAAAGACAAGCCCATGATGAGGGGTGAAACAGGAGAGAGAACAATGGAGAACTCTTTGTGGATGCCAGTTTTCTATCCAGTTTTAATATAAGCCACCGGCTTAAAGAAGGTATTTTCACATATCTGATAAAGAACTGGTTTATAAATATATAATAAAAAACTCTTAATGCTCAACAGTAAGGAAACAAACAACTGAATTCAAATATGGGCATCAGGTTTGGACAGATACTTGGCCATAGTAGTCACAGAGAGGGGAGCAGATGCAAGATGGAAGTGGGGTTGGTGGAACTTACACTCAATCTTTTCCAGGTCATAAACCAGAACTTTTCCCTCCTCTCCTTAATAAATTTTATTTGATAATTTGAAAATTAATATCAAGGCCAAAACTAAAGGCAATGTAAAAATTTTAAATATATTCTTCTTATAAAGTAGGGATTATAATCTCTAGAACTTCCCTTGGGAATGGAAGCCCAAAGGACAAAGGAGAATGCAACACCGTCATCACGCTACTCAGTCAATCAGAAGAGATGTTTTTAGAGGTAAATGGGGCATGAAGAAAGGGAGAGAGAACAATCACCCTGAATAATCAATGGACGACTGGCTGAACAGAAGTCTTATAAACAAGGTTACAAAAGAAGCCACATCTAGACTGGCAGGAAGGAGAATATTTGAAAAGCCCTGGCCTCACCATCTCCCTCACAGGGTCGTAAAGAATCCACAGAATTCTCTTGGCTGAAGGTACCCCCAGAGAAGTGAGGGATCTTGATCTAATGCCGGGCTCTTCATCATGTGGCACCAGAGGCGAGAAGAGGCATACATTACCATTGGCTATAAAAATTAGGGAGGGATTTTGTCTGCCAAGGAGAGATGTTTTTAAAATGCCATAGTGGCAGATTCATAATATGGTCTAGGAGCCAAGCATAAAATGATCCATGTTTATCCAACTCTAATTACAGTATTTTAGAGAAAAATACTAGGATGCTTTTAAAATTTAAAAAACAGATTGCACCATAAAACTGTCTTTAAAAATCTCAGAAAGAAAAAAATATTCATTGAAAATCAAATCAGATAAGAAGTCAGATTTTATGCTCACGTGAGTGATACCAGTTGCTTTGCCAGTTTGCTAAATCTTAATATGTTGTCGAGCTTTGGTCCACATATTTTTCTTTTTTCTGGTTCTGTTTCCCTCTGCCACTTTGTCCTCTTTTTCTGTGTGTGTCTAGCTATCATAAATGAACATAACTTTGCTATTTCTTAAATGTGTAAATGTAGAGCATAAAGTCTTTGTTGGATGTCAGACTTGAGCTGCTTTCCGCTATTTACAGAATACGGGGCTGATTTTCATATGAAGCCATGGAAATTGAGCGAGTTAGATTGCACAATGAAATGTCCTTGTAGGCTACTCCTTCATGGAAAACCATTGACAAATTTTATGGCCTCAGATCCAGAAATAAACACCATTCGGTGTCTGTATAGCCAGGCCGTTAAATGCAATGATTTGTATTTCTTCAAGAGATTCCTTAAAGTCAGTGCCTTGTGTTTGCAGCAGCCTAGAAGAAGTTTTTTTTTCTACTTTTTTTTTAAATTCTTCAGTTCATTGGCCAATAAAGTGTGTGCAAGGCACAATACCTTTCAGTAGCTATAAAAGACAAGAGGTGGGACCTTAGGTCTTCACCAAGTCACTGGGAGATGCTATGTGTGTAAAGCACACTAACATCATTTTATTAATAGGTTTGTTGAAACAACTTTCTTCATTGATGAGGTTGCTTATCTGTGCTCTGGATCTCTGAGCTAAAATAATCAATGTAGTTTTAAATCTCTAATAGTTTTTAAGAAGGTTCTTTAAAGTAGAACCTTATAAAGATAACAAAAAAGATATAATGATAATGATTCACTCACCATTCTGAAATATGGATTTTAGCTGTTTTACCAAGTATTTCCCCTAAGCAAGCAAACACATTTATAAGAAAATATATTTACAAAAATTACATTCAGTGAGGTAACCCCCAGTTATATATTGGTTAAACCCATCTTCAGTTAAATATGGGCTCTCCTGCACCTTGTTAAGTCTATCATTGTTTCAGCTGGCTTTATTCCAGAGCTGATCCTTAGGTTGGTTCTGGAAATCTCAACTGATGCATTTGGGCTTCCTTTAAATACACTTGCCAGTAATGTGTAGCACTTAAATAGCACCTCAGGAGAGTAGATCACACATAGTTTATTTAAAAGCCCTTCAGCTCTCTTGTGGCAATAACCAAACACAGGCTGCTACATTGTTGCGTGTGTCTGTTGTTTGCTACAAATCATAATATCAAATAGCATTATTCACACCAAGGAGCATCCTAAAAGCAATTTACTCTGATGAACCTTAACTATTAACAAAAGCAGCTCTGGCTCTGGCTGTTGTGCTAAAACATAGCCTGGGCTAGGAATAAGAGAATCATAGAACTAGAGGAGCTTAGACTCTAATGGTGTTTCTGGGGTATAAGTATAGCAGGTAAACATGTATAAGTCATCTTTAACATTTTGAGGACAATCAATATTTGTACTTCTCAAGAACCCTTAAAAATGAATAGAATAGAGATTCTAGTAATTGCAATAGCCACAGAAATTACAAGTCTCCATAAATGCTTAACAAAGCAATAATATCAGGGAAGGTAAATTTCTGGACTCCTTGAAATTATAATATTGAACTGAAAGTGAGATGATTTTACCAAAATGACAACTAAAGACACACATACCAGAAAAACTAGACATGTGGCTGTTACTATGAAAGTGCAAACAGAATTATAGGCTCCCTCCCCCTTCCCTGCCTCTACACTTTAAATAAAAGATGAAAGTCAAAATTGCACATTGTTTGTATGGCAACACAATTGATCAGAGAAATTCCTAATTGTCAGTTTCTCTATGTATGTTTTACAATCAGATATCCCAACGCCTACAGCCAAAAGACTAAAAGAAGAGGTCTGAAAGTATGCTCAGTAGGTGAAGTGGCATCAGGGTCTGAGGTTATAGAGCTTTGAAATCAGTATCAGTCAATTGTGAAACAAGAATCTTGTCATGTATGACATGATAGGTAAGATATCATACCTTTTTAAACTGAGTTGTGATATCACAGTAGAAGCCTCCACCTACGTCCTTTTATAAAAGATATCAAATTCTAAGTTGTGAAAGAAACGTGTTTTTTTTGTTGTTGTTCTTTTTTTTTTGTATTTTTCGTTAGTTGGAAACAGGGAGACAGTTAGACAGACTCCCGCATGTGCCCGACCGGGATCCACCCGGCATGCCCACCAAGGGGCGATGCTCTGCCCATCTGGGGCGTCGCTCTTTTGCAACCAGAGCCATTCTAGCGCCTGAGGCAGAGGCCATAGAGCCATCCTCAGCGCCCGGGCCAACTTTGCTCCAATGGAGCCTTGGCTGTGGGAGGGGAAGAGACAGAGAGGAAGGAGAGGGCGAGGGGTGGAGAAGCAGATGGGTGCTTCTCCTGTGTGCCCTGGCTGGGATTGAACCCGGGCTTCCTGGATGCCAGGCATACGGTCTACCACTGAGCCAACCGGCCAGGGCCTTGAAAACGTGTTTTATTTATTTAATTAATTGTGCTTACATAGATTCTAGGGTCACCCCAAATTCCTCCCCTCTCCCTCCTATTTCCCTCAACATCTCTCTTGCCTCCCTTCCTACAGTGCCCTCCCCCTTCCCTTCAGGTTTCCCTACCATCCCCTTTCCCTCTGTTCTCTTTTGCTCTGTTCCCTTTGATCCCTCCTCTGTCTCTATTCCATTCCTCAGTTCTCATTATTCCTTGGATTCCTCAAATGAGTGAGGTCATATGATATTTTCCTTTCTCTTCCTGGCTTATTTCACTCAACATAATAGTTTCCAGGTTCCTCCATATTGTTGCAAAAGGTAATATTTTCTTCTATTTCATAGCTCCATAGTATTCCATTGTATATATGTACCAAAACTTTTTAATCCACTCGCCAAGTGACAGACACTTGGGCTGTTTCTAGATCTTCGTTATTGTGAACAATGCTGCCATAAACATAGGGGTGCATTTCTTTTTTTCAGTTGGTGATATGGTGTCCTTGGGATATATTCCTATAAGTGGGATGGCTGGGTCAAAGGACAGTTTCATTTCAAATTTTTTGAGGCATCTCCATACTGTTTTCCACAGTGGCTGCACCAGTCTGCATCCCCAGCAGCAATGCAGGAGGGTTCCCCTTACTCCACATCCTCGCCAGCACTTATTCTGTGTTGTTTTGTTGATGAGCGCCATTCTGACTGGTCTGAGGTGGTATCTCCTTGTGGTTTTAATTTTCATATCTCTAATGATTAATGAATTTGAACATTTTTTCATTTGTCTATTATCCATCTATATGTCTTCTTTGGAGAAGTGTCTATTCATTTCTTGTGCCCATTTTTTGATTGGATTGTTTGTCTTCCTGGTGTTAAGTTTTACAAGTTCTTTATAAATTTTGCTTATTAATCTTTTATCAGATGTATTGTTGAATATGTTCTCCCATTGTGTGGTTTGTCTTTTTATTCTGTTCATATTGTCTTTAGCTGTGCAAAAGCTTTTTAGTTTGATATAGTCCCATTAGTTCATCCTGTCTTTTCTTTCATTTGCCTATGAAGATAATTCACCAAAGACATTGCTGTGATAGATGTCGATGAGCTTACTGCCTAAGTTTTCTTCTAGGATACTTATGGTTTCACGATTTATTGAATACATTTAAGTCCTTTATCCATTCTGAGTTTATTTTTGTGCATAGTGTAAGTTGGTGGTCTAGTTTCATTTTTTTGCAGGTAGCTGTTCAGTTTTCTCAACACCGTTTGTTAAAGAGACTGTCTTTACTCCACTGTATGCTCTTACCTCCTTTTTCAAATATCAGTTGTCCATAAAGATGTGGGTTTATTTCTGGGTTCTCTGTTCTGTTCCATTGATCTGTATGTCTGTCTTTATGCTAGTACCAAGCTGTTTTGAGTACAATGACCTTGTAGTATAACTTGATATCAGGATGTGTAATACCTCCCACTCTATTCTTTTTTTCAAGATTGCTAAGGCTATTTATTTGTGTTCTACTTTGGTTCCATATAAATTTTTGTAATATGTGTTCTATATCTTTGAAGTATGTCATTGGTATTTTAATTGGTATTGCATTAAATTTATAAATTGCTTTGGGTAATATAGACATTTTAATTATGTTTATTCTTCCTAACCATGAGCATGCTATATGCCTCCACTTGTTTGTGTCTTCCTTGATTTCTTTTATCAATGTTTTATAATTTTCTGAGTACAAGTCTTTAACCTCCTTAGTTAAATTTAATCCTAGGTACTATATTTTTTTGGTTGCAGTAATGAAGGTGATTATTTTCTTAATTTCTCTTTCTGACAGCTTATTGTTTGTGGATAAAAATGCCTCTGATTTCTGAGTATTAATTTCATATCCTGCCACCTTGCTGTATTCATTATCAGGTTCAGTAATTTTTTGACTGAGACTTTAGGGTTTTCTATATACAATATCATATCATCTGCAAATAATGATAGTTTTACTTCTTATTTTCCAATTTAGAAGCCTTTTATTTCTTCTTGTCTGATTGCTGTGGCTGAGACTTCCAGAACTATGCTGAATAAGTGTGGTGAAAGGGGGCACCCCTGCCTTGTTCCTGATCTTAAGCAGATTGCTTTTAATTTTTGCCCATTGAGTATGATGTTGGCTGTGGGTTTGTCATAGATGACCTTTATCATGTTGAGGTATGTTTCCTGTATTCCCACTTTGCTGAGTTTTGATAATGAATGGGTGCTGGATTTTATCAAATGATTTTCCTGCATCTATTGAAATTATCATGTGGTTTTCCTCATTCTTTTTGTTTATGGGATGAATCACATCGATAGACTTGCAAATATTGTACCAGCCTTGCCTCCCCAGAATAAATCCCACTTGATCATGGTGTATGATTTTTTTCATATATTGCTGGATCCGGTTTGCTAATATTTTGTTGAGGATTTTAGCATCTAAATTCATCAGGCATATTGGCCTATAATTTTCTTTCTTTGTGTTGTCTTTGCCTGGTTTTGGAATAAGAATTTTACTTGCCTCATAAAAGGAACTTGGAAGTGTTCCTTCCTCCTGAATTTTTTGAAATAGCTTAATAAGGATAGAAGTTAGTTCTTCTTTGAATGTTTGGAAGAATTCACCAGCGAAGCCATGAGGCCAAGGGGTTTTGTTTTTTTGGGAGCTTTTTGATAACTGTTTTGATCTCTTTTGAGGTAATCGGTCTGTTTAGGTTTGGTGATTCTTCCAAATTGATTTTTGGAAGATAATATGTTTCAAGGAATTTGTCCATTTCACCTAGGTTGTTTAATTTTTTGGCATACAGTTCTTCATAGTATTTTCTTACAATATTTTGTATTTCTATTGTATCGGTTGTTATTTCTCCACTCTCATTTCTAATTTTATTTATTTGAATTCTCTCTCTTCTTATCTTGGTGAGTTTTGTTAAAGGTTCATCAATCTTGTTTACCCTTCAAAAGATCCAGCTCTTGGTTTCATTGATTCTCTGTATTGTTTCTTTAACTTCTATGTCATTTATTGATATTTCTACTCTGATCTTTATTATTTCCTTCTTTCTATTACCTCTGGGTGTTACTAGCTGTTCTTTTTCTAGTTTTTTTAGATGAAGGGTTAGGTTGTTTATTTGAGCTTTTTTAAGTTTTTTAAGAAATGCCTGTAGTTCTATGAACTTCCCTCTCAAGACTGCTTTTGCTGTGTCCCATAAATTTTGAGTTGTTGTGTGCTCATTGTCATTTGTTTCTAGGAATTTTTTTATTTCTTCTTTGATTTCATTGTTAACCCATTTGTAATTTAATACCATGCTATTTATTAATAGTTTCCATGTGTTTGAGTCTTTTTCAGTTTTTCTTTTGTGGTTGATTTCTAGTTTTACACCATTGTGATCAGAGAAAATGCTTGATATAATTTTAATCTTCTTAAATTTGTTGAGACTGCTTTTGTGTCCTAACTGTGGTCTATCTTAGAGAATGTAGCATGAGCACTGAAAAGAATGTATATTCTGCTGCCTTAGGGTGAAAGGTTCAAAAGATATTTATTAAATCAAGTTGAACTAGTGTGTCTGTTAAGTCTTCTGTTTCTTTGTTAATTTTTTTTCTTGAGGATCTATCTAGTGATGTTAGTGGGATATTGAAATCTCCTACTATTATAGTATTGCTTTTGATATCACAGTTTATATCCATCATAGTCTGCTTTATATATTTAGGTGCTCCTATATTAGGTGCGTAGATATTTATGATGGTTATATCTTCTGTTGGATTGCTCCCTTTATCATTATGTAGTGACCTTCTTTATCTCTCACTATAGTCTTTGTTTTATTTTTTTATTTTTCTTTTTTTTTCATTTTTCTGAAGCTGGAAACAGGGAGAGACAGTCAGACAGACTCCCGCATGCGCCCGACCGGGATCCACCCGGCACGCCCACCAGGGGCGAAGCTCTGCCCACCAGGGGGCGATGCTCTGCCCATCCTGGGCGTCGCCATGTTGCGACTAGAGCCACTCTAGCACCTGAGGCAGAGGCCACAGAGCCATCCCCAGCGCACGGGCCATCTTTGCTCCAATGGAGCCTTGGCTGCGGGAGGGGAAGAGAGAGACAGAGAGGGAAAGCGCGGCGGAGGGGTGGAGAAGCAAATGGGCGCTTCTCCTGTGTGCCCTGGCCGGGAATCAAACCCGGGTCCTCCGCACGCTAGGCCGACGCTCTACCGCTGAGCCAACCGACCAGGGCTAGTCTTTGTTTTAAAGTCCATTTTGTCTGATATAAGTATTGATATCCTAGCAATTTTTAAATCCATTTGCATGAAATATTTTTTTCCATCCTTTTACCTTCAATCTATATGCATATTTTGTTTTAAGATGTGTCTCTTGTAGTCAGCATGAGTAGGGGTCCTATTTTCTAATCCAAGCAGCTACCCTATGTCTTTTGATTGGATCATTTAATCCATTTACATTTAAGGTTATTATTGATATATAGTTGATTATTACAATTTTTTAAATTTTATTTTATTCTATTTTAATAATTTTATTTTTTTAATGGGGTGACATCAATAAATCAGGATACATATATTCAAAGATAACATGTCCAGGTTATCTTATCGTTCAATTATGTTCCATACCCATCACCCAAAGTCAGATTGTCCTCTGTCACTTTCTTTCTAGTTTTCTTTGTACCCATCCCCCTCCCTCTTTCCCTCTCCCTCTCCCCCCTCCCCCCATTACCACCACACTCTTATCAATGTCTCTTAGTCTCATTTTATGTCCCACCTACATATGGAATAATGCAGTTCCTGGTTTTTTCTGATTTACTTATTTCACTTCATATAATGTTATCAAGATCCCACCATTTTGCTGTAAATGATCTGATGTCATCATTTCTTATGGCTGAGTAGTATTCCCTAGTGTATATGTGCCACATCTTCTTTATCCAGTCATCTATTGATGGGCTTTTTGGTTGTTTCCATGTCCTGGCCACTGTGAACAATGCTGCAATGAACATGGGGCTGCATGTGTCTTTACGTATCAATGTTTCTGAGTTTTTAGGGTATATACCCAGTAGAAGGATTGCTGGATCATAAGGTAGTTCTATTTTCAGTTTTCTGAGGAACCACCATACATTCTTCCATAATGGTTGTACTACTTTACATTCCCACCAACAGTGTATGAGGGTTCCTTTTTCTCCACAGCCTCTCCAACATTTGCTATTACCTATCTTGTTAATAATAGCAAATCTTACAGGTGTGAGGTGGTATCTCATTGCCGTTTTGATTTGCATTTCTCTTATAACTAAAGAAGATGAGCATCTTTTCATATATCTGTTGGCCATTTGTATTTCTTCCTGGGAGAAGGGTCTGTTCATGTCCTCCTCCCATTTTTTTTCTGGATTGTTTGTTTGTTTGTTGTTGAGTTTTATGAGTTCTTTGTATATTTTGGATATTAGGCCCTTATCTGAGCTGTTGTTTGAAAATATCATTTCCCATTTAGTTGGCTGTCTGTTTATTTTGTTATCAGTTTCTCTTGCTGAGCAAAAACATCTTAGTCTGATGTAGTCCCATTCATTAATTTTTGCCTTAACTTCTCTTGCCTTTGGAGTCAAGTTCATAAAATGTTCTTTAAAACCCAGGTCCATGAGTTGAGTATCTAAGTCTTCTTCTATGTACTTTATTGCTTCAGGTCTTATGTTTAGATCTTTGATCCATTTAGAGTTAATTTTAGTACAGGGGGACAAACGGTAGTCCAGTTTCATTATTTTGTATGTGGGTTTCGAGTTCTCCCAGCACCATTTATTGAAGAGGCTTTCTTTTCTCCATTGTGTGTTGTTGGCCCCTTTATCAAAAATTATTTGACTGTGTATTTGTGGTTTTATTTCTGGGTTTTCTATTCTGTTCCATTGGTCTGAGTGTCTATTTTTCTGCCAATACCATTATGTTTTTTTTTGTTTTTTTTTTAATTTTTTTTAATTTTTTTTTTATTTATTCATTTTAGAGAGGAGAGGGAGAGACAGAGAGAGAGAAGAGACAGAGAGAGAGAAGGGGGAGGAGCTGGAAGCATCAACTCCCATATGTGCCTTGACCAGGCAAGCCCAGGGTTTCGAACCGGCGACCTCAGCATTTCCAGGTCGACGCTTTATCCACTGCGCCACTACAGGTCAGGCACCATTATGTTTTGATTGTCATGGCCCTATAATATATTTTGAAGTCAGGTATTGTAATGCCCCCAGCTTCATTCTTTTTCTTTAGGATTGCTTTGGCTATTCGGGGTTTTTTATAATTCCATATAAATCTGATGATTTTTTGCTCTATTTCTTTAAAAAATGTCATTGGAATTTTGATGGGAATTGCATTAAATTTGTATATTGCTTTGGGTAATATGGCCATCTTGATTATATTTATTCTTCCTAACCAAGAACAAGGAATATTCTTCCATCTCATTATATCTTTTTCAATTTCCCTTAACAATGGTTTATAGTTTTCATTATATCAGTCCTTTACATTCTTTGTTATGTTTATTCCTAGGTATTTTATTTTTTTTGTTGCAATCGTGAAGGGGATTATTCTTTTGAGTTCGTTCTCCAGTGTTTCATTATTGGCATATAGAAAGGCTATTGACTTCTGTATGTTGATTTTGTGTCCTGCGACCTTACTGTATTGGCTCATTGTTTCTAGTAGTCTTTTTGTGGATTCTTTGGTGTTTTTGATGTATAGGATCATATCATCTGCAAAAAGTGATACCTTTACTTCTTTACGATATGAATGCCTTTTATTTCTTTGTTTTGTCTGATTGCTCAGGCTAGAACCTCTAGTACCACATGAAATAAGAATGGAGAGAGTGGACAACCCTGTCTTGTTCCTGATTTAAGGGGGAAAGCCTTCAGTTTAGTGCCATTTAATATGATGTTAGCTGATGGTTTATCATATATGGCCTTTATTATGTTGAGATATTCTCTTTTTTACCCATTTTTGTTGAGAGTCTTAAACATAAAATTGTGTTGTATTTTATCAAAAGCCTTTTCTGCGTCTATTGATAAGATCATGTGGTTTTTGTTCTTTGTTTTGTTGATATGGTGTATTACGTTAACCGTTTTATGTATGTTGAACCATCCTTGAGATTCTGGGATGAATCCCACTTGATCATGATGTATTATTTTTTTAATAAGTTGTTGTATTCGATTTACTAGTATTTTGTTTAGTATTTTAGCATCTGTATTCATTAGAGATATTGGTCTGTAGTTTTCTTTTTTTGTGCCATCCTTGCCTGGTTTTGGTATGAGGGTTATGTTGGCCTCATAAAATATATTTGGAAGTATTGCTTCTTCTTCAATTTTTTGGAAGACTTTGAGTAGAATAGGAACCAAGTCTTCTTTGAATGTTTGATAGAATTCACTGCTATAGGCTTCTGGGCCTGGACATTTATTTTTGGGGAGGTTTTAAATGTTTTTTTCTATTTCTTCTCTACTAATAGGTCTGTTTAGGCTTTCTGCTTCTTCTTGACTCAGTGTAGGAAGGTTGTATTGTTCTAGGAATTTATCCATTTCTTCTAGGTTGTTGAATTTAGTGGCACAAAGTTTTTCATAGTATTCTACAATAATTCTTTGTATATCTACGGTGTCTGTGGTGGTTTCTCCTCTTTCATTTTGGATTTTGTTTATATGAGTTCTTTCTCTTTTTTCCTTGGTAAATCTTGCCAAGGATTTGTCAATTTTGTTGATCTTTTGAAAGAACCAGCTCTTTGTTCTATTAATTTTTTCTATAGTTTTTCTGTTCTCTATTTCATTTATTTCTGCTCTGATTGTTATTATCTCTTTTCTTTGGCTGGTTTTGGGTTGTCTTTGTTCTTCTTTTTCTAGTTCCTTAAGGTGTGAAGTTAAGTGGTTCACTTGGGCTCTCTCTTGTTCATATGTGCCTGAAGTGATATGAACTTCCCTCTTTTCACTGCTTTTGCTGCATCCCATAGATTCTGATATGTCATATTGTCATTTTCATTTGTCTATATATATATCTTTTGATCTCTGCACTATTTCTTCTTTGACCAATTCATTTTTTAAAAGTATGTTGTTTAGTTTCCACATTTTTGTGGGATTTTTTTCCTCTTTTTTGCAGTTGAATTCTAGTTTCAAGGCTTTATGATCAGAAAATATGCTTGGTACAACTTCAATTTTTCTGAATTTGCTGATGTTGTTTTTGTGGCCCAACATATGGTCAATTCTTGAGAATGATCCATGTACACTGGAGAAAAAATGTATACTCAGTTACTTTGGGATGAAATGTCCTGTAGATTTCTATCATATCCAGGTGCTCTACTGTTTTGTTTAAGGCCACTATATGTTTGTTGATTCACTGTTTGGATGACCGATCTAGAGCCGTCAGCGGTGTATTGAGGTCTCCAAGTATGATTGTATTTTTGTCAGTTTTTGTTTTAAGGTGAATAAGTAGCTGTCTTATATATTTTGGTGCTCCTTGGTTTGGTGCATATATATTAAGAATTGTTATGTCTTCTTGATTCAGTGTCCCCTTATCCATTATGAAATGGCCATTTTTGTCTCTGAGTACTTTTGCTGTCTTGTAATCAGCATTATCAGATATGAGTATTGCTATGCCTGCTTTTTTTTGGATGTTATTTGCTTGAAATATTGTTTTCCATCCTTTCACTTTGAATTTGTTTTTATCCTTGTTACTTAGATGAGTTTCTTGTAGGCAGCATACAGTTGGATTTTTTTTTTAATCCATTCCGCTACTCAGTGCCTTTTTATTGGTGAGTTTAATCCGTTTACATTTAGTGTAATTATTGACACTTGTGAGTTCCCTATTGTCATTTTATAGATTGCTTTCAGTTAGTTTTGTGTCTTATTTGATCCTTCTCTTTCATCTTTCTATCTTTTGTTTTTATTTGGTTGTATTCCATACATCTTTCCTCTGTTGCTTTCTTTTTTAAATCATGTACTTCTGTGGAGGTTTTTTTCAATGGTGGTTATCTTTAAGTAATGAAAAGGGTTCCTACCCTGTTAATTGTAGTGCACTATTTTGTGAGTACTTTTATACTCCATCGTCCTTTGCTACTGTTAATCTCCATCCTCTCCTCCCCCTTTCTTTTTGTTGTTGTCACAGTGTAAATTTGGTTTTATTGTGTTCTTCTTGGAGCTTTTACTTGTGGCTCTGTTTTTTTTTTTTGTTCTTTGTATCTGATTGGAGAACCCCCTTTAGTAATTCCTGGAGTGGGGGTTTTCTGATGATAAATTCCCTCATCTTTTCTGTATCTGTGAATGTTTTTATTTGTCCTTCATATTTGAAGGATAGCTTTGATGGGTATAGTATTCATGGCTGAAAGTTCCTCTCTTTCAGGACATCAAATATTGGGGTCCACTCTCTTCTAGCTTGTAGAGTTTCTGTTGAGAAATCGGATGATAATCTAATGGGCCTTCCTTTATATGTTGTATTCTTCTTTTCCCTGGCTGCCTTGAGAATTTTTTCTTTGCCATTGGTTTGTGCCAATTTCATTTTGATGTGCCTTGGAGTAGGTTTGTTGGGGTTAAGAAAACTTGGAGTTCTGTTTGCTTCTTGAATTTGAGGCTTTAGGTCTTTCCACAGGCTTGGGAAGTTCTCATCTATTATTTGTTTGAGTATGTTCTCCATTTCATTTTCTCTCTCTTCTCCCTCTGATATACTTATTATTCTTATGTTATTCTTTTTGATGGACTCAGATAATTCTTGTAGGGCTATCTCATTTTTTTTTTAAATTTTTGAGTCTCTTTCTTCTTCTCTCTGTTGTGCCTCAAGTTGCTTGTCTTCTATTTCACTAATCCTACCTTCTATCTGGCCTGTTCTATTTGCTAAGCTTGTTACCTTGTTTTTGAACTCGTGTATTGAGTTTTTCATCTCTGTTTGATTTGTTTTTATAGTTGCAATTTACTTCGAAATATATTCTTTGTGTTCATTGAGTTGTTTTCTGAGCTCCTTAAATTGCCTTTCTGTGTTTTTTTGTGTATCTCTGCATATTTTTAGGATTTCCATTTTAAATTCTCTGTCGTTTAACTCCAAGGTTTAAAATATATTAAATTTTTTCTCCATAGATTTTTCCTCATCTATCTGTGTTACCTCTCTTTCTTTTGTATCCATGATATTCGATTTTCTCTTCCTTAATGGCATCTGAGGGTGGTTTTCTTGATACTATGAAGGAGATTTAATAAAGAATAAAAAGTTAAAAAAATAAAAATAAAAAATCGAAAAGTTATTTTTTAGAAAAAATTAATAAATAAAGATAAATAAAATAAAATAAAAAATAGAAAAAAAGGAAATTATTTCCCCCCTCCTTTTTTCCTCTCCTCTCCTCTCCTCTCTTTCTTGAGAAAATCTTGTGATGAACTGTGAATTATATTGTACTAAATAAAATAGAAAAAACAATGCCTGTACTGGAGGGCCTGAATTGGGGAGAAGTAATAAAGGGGTAAAAAAAAAACCCAGAAAAAAGGGGGTATGGACCCACAAAAAGCAAATAAGGAAAAAATTTGGGTCAAGAATAAAATGATTTGCTTTTAGGTGTTGGTTGACTAAAAGTTATGATGAGAGAAATAAGAGGGAAACATGAAAATGGGGGGGCAAATTAAAAAATTACTATTGTATTTAGTGGAACAATAACTAGATAAAATGGAGAGCCAGGGATGGGAGCACTGCTAGTGAGTTAAAAAGGTGAAGTCAAAACCCCCCAAAATGCCACAAACATAAATTGGAGTCCCAGATAAGATAATTTGTTCGTTATTGAGGTTTGAATGAGAGGAGATGTAAAGGAGAAAGGAAGAAACTAATACAGAGGGAGAAAAGAAAGAGAGAGAGAAAAAAAAGAGGGAACCACTAAAAGAAGAAAAAAGAAAAAAGAGGAGAGAGAGAGAGAGTTAAGGGTTTTGGAGTGCCACCCTTATAGAGAGAAAGGAAGAAGAAAGAAAAGATTATGGGAGATGTAACATTTATGGGTAGTGTAGTTCAAGGAGAGGAGAGAGTAAGACTGGTAGAGAGTTAAACGACCAAATTGGAGGAGGAAAAAAAAAAATCAAGAATGAAGATAAGAGAAACAAACGAACAAATATAATAAAATTGGATAGGTTATAAAGTCTGCGGATAATTTTTGATTTTGAGAGGTTATCTTCTTGCTTTTTCTTTTCTCTCCCTCTTCCTGGTTGGAGACTCTGTACCCTGGGTTCTGCCCCTTTGGCACGCTCAGGTAGAGGTTTGCAGTTGATAAGTCTCGATGGCGATGTCATGTATTGTGCTTCAGTCTCGTTGGCAGTTGAGGCTCATTAGCATTTATAGGATCCGACAGTGAGAGAGTCCATGTTCCTGGAGCCTCTCTCCTAGTCTTTCCTTCCTCAATTAGTAGCCTGATAATCCAGCTATGGGGTTGCTGCTGCCTCTGCCTGGATAGTAAGAGGCTCAAAGAGCTGGGAACTCCCCACTCTATTCGCACTCAGCACAGGGCTCTGGGTAAGGCTGAGTCAGAGCTGCTAGCATAATCAGGTGGGGCTTCCGCCCACTCAAAGACCTATGGCTCTGCCACTCTGTCCAGTAACACGGGTGGGCGCCCACTCCTGGGGCGCTTGGAGGAAACTCTCGCTCACTATCTGTGCGCAGACCAAGATATCAGGCCGGAACTCTCACACTCTTGAGTCAAACCCCCACCCACACGGAAAAGTTCAAGCGTTGGAATTGGCTCCCTCTCCGTGCGCAGCTTTTTCAGGGCGCTGGGGTGGCCTGGAGATTCCACTTGTGGCCCAAACAAAGGCCCCTGACTCTGCCCCTCTGTGGGATAACACGAGCATGCAGTGCCAAGGCACTTGGAGGAAACTCTCGCTCACTATCTGTGTGCGCCGACCAGGAGATCGGGCAAAATGGCTGCCCCACTTGTCTTTCTTTGTTTGGGCTTGGCGTGAGTGTTAGCTTGTATTGATTGGGTTGCCACAGGCACAGTTTTTCCTCAGCTTGGATCTCCATGCCACAGCCTGGTTCGGACGTTTGTGCCACGGCCTGGATCTATTCACCCCCTTTGCCCGCCTCAGTTTCTATATTCTCAGTTCCCAGTGAAAGGCCCCCTGTTTAGGTTAGTGAGGAAAGCAGAGCATTTCTTACTCCCTATTTCCTTCGGGGTTTGATTATATATTTAGCCAATTTTTAGCTCAACCATACCTTCGGGTGTATTGCAAACCATCTGGAGGCTCCAAGGATAGGTTTTTCTGTTTCTGGTTGAAGATCTTGTTGAGTTTTGGGGGAGATCTATCAGTATCGCTTTCTATCGCACCATTATGCTGACGTCATGATTATTACCATTTTATTCTTTAAAGCTGTATTCCTCTTTTGGTATATTCTTTTCCCACTTTGAACTGTTTATAACAGGTCGCTTAACATTTCCTGCAGCATTTGTTTGGTTGTAATGAATTTCTTGAGTTTCTTTTTGTTTGGAAAACTTTTTATTTCTCCTTCAATTTTAAATGATAGCCTTGCTGGATAAAGTAGTCTTGGTTGTAGGATCTTGTTCTGCATTACTTGGAATATTTCTTGCCAATCCCTTCTGGCCTCATGTTTTTCTGTTGAGAAATCGGATGTCATCCTTATGGGGGCTCCTTTGTAGGTGATAACCTTTTTTCTCTAGCAGCTTTTAATATTTTCTCTTTATAGCTTAGCTTTGGTATTTTAATTATGATGTGTCTTGGTGTAGGTCTTTTGGGGTTTCTCTTTAATGGAGTTCTCTGTGCTTCTTGAACTTGTGAGGCCCTTTCTTGCATCAGTTTAGGGAAATTTTCAGCTATGTTTTGATTGACTAAAGTTTCTATCCCTTGTTCTTTCTCTTCTTCTTCAGGAACCTCTATGATGCAGATGTTATTCCTCTTCATGTTGTCACAGAGTTCTCTCAGAGTTTCCTTAGACTTTTTGAGTCTCTTTTTTTTTCTCTTCTGCTTTTGTGCCTTTGTTCATGTTGTTCTCCAACTTGCTGATCGATCCTCAGCTTCATCCATCCTGTTTTTAATTTCTTCCATTGAGATCTTCATTTCTGATATTGTATTTGTCACCTCCAATTGATTCTTTTCTAATATTTCAATGTCCTTTTTTTTATACATGCTATCTCTTTATTTAGGTGTTTGTAATGACCATCCATTGTTGTTTAAGATCCCTAAGCATCTTAACAATCATTATTCTAAACTCTGCATGTAGCAGTTTGTTTATTTCCATATCACTCAGTTCTTTTTCTGGAGATTTCTCTGTGGTTTCATTTGGATTGCACTTCTCTGTCTTCTCATTATGTCTGTGTATTTGGGTGTGTTGTTTGTAGGGCTGGTTGAGTCTAGGTTTGGTGTTGTCTGCCTCCAATTTTCAGTTGTGTTATTCAAGGTCACAAAAGAGAACTTACTATTGAAAGTGAGAATGCAGTGTACCAGCAGGGCCATGGAAACAAAAGAGGGAATGGTCACATGGGATAATATGCAGATATAATTTTCAGGAAGCTGAATAGAGTTCTGCACCTGGAGCCCACTTAAAAAAATTCTTCATTCAGATATACTGTAAAAATCTATAACCCAGGGGTATTTAACATTTTACAATTAAAAATACTATTGAGAAGTAAGTGCTGCAACATACTGAAAATTTGAGATTTCTAAATTGTTTCTTAAGAAAGAAAACTATATATTTCCAAGCTTGATCTTTCAATAGCTGTACTGAAGAAAATTTGAGACTTAAATCACAAAGTTTCTTTCCTTTCTCTTTAAGTACTAACAGGTTTTCAGCCAGGAATTTAGGACATATCCTAATCTTGACATAGAGGATTATAAACTTTGTTGGGGTTGTCTGCAGCATGAGCCAGGATTATGGTTTGGTTCACAATGGTTTTCCTTTATGTCATAAAAAGACATCAAAATTTGTGATAGCTTTTCTC